>NC_058148.1:523321-823321 GCF_011075055.1 Mangifera indica
ATGAATCTATTCTACGTCTACAACGCTACGGTAAAATAATTTTGAGCTTTAGAAATACTCAAAAATATGGCATCGGATGGGACTGGACACAACTCCCACAACACGCGCCAACAATGCATGAATAATATTTGATGGGTTTATATCATACCTAATATCTGTATTGTGAAGTTGACTGTGTGGTGGTGCTGGTGGCAATCGAGTTGGTGTGCGGCGGCTTGACTGTGAGCTTGACCTATCGTCGCCGTTCTGAGGTGGATCACTGTATCTCCGACTGTGGCCATGGACCCAGACCTGAACGGGTCCGCATGACCATTTGCAGCAGCTTCAAATGCAGTCCTCCATTCATCACCGCCTGAAGAAGGTGCACTTGGGCTTTCTGTACGTAATAGCAACAGATGTTAGTGGAGTTCAAAGGAAATGGAAGGATTCAAAAAACAAAACCAGACAACTTATCACATAACAAAACATGAACTCTCATCAAACAAATGAAGTGTCATGCCTTGAAATTATGGTGGACGAATCATGTATTGTATTATGTATAAAAATTTAATTTTTAATATTGTGCATTGCAAATTGTATCATGAAATACATCTTTCTAAAATTGATAATTAATTTTTAATTGACATATCATTATCTTAAAAAATATTATAAATATCCCCTAAAAATTATAAAATTTCTCAGATACACTCTTATTATGTCATTACTTCTCAAAAAAGTGTATTGATCTGTATCAGTAATATATATCGTATCGAATAATACATCTACCATATCAAATAATTTTCAATATATTTTATTATACGTATCATTTTTCATCCGTATATATCATATCAAATAATACAAATCGCAAATAGTTGGAAACAAATAACTATGCTTGAAACATTTTCTCATAAAGTGAAAAATAATCTCAGAAACATTAATGCCACAATTGATAGGCTGAAACACTTACACAAAAGCAAAGATCTACAGACAAACAAGACAAAATATGGCCGGTGAATTGTTGACCAAAAATTACCTGCTCCGGCACCACTATTGGACCAGCTGGCAGCGGCAGCTGGTCGATTGTCATGGACACTAAGTGTCCTCATGAGTTTTGAAAGAAGGGAAGACTGCTTCTGGCAAAGCTCCCTCTTACTTCGCATGTTTTTGTCCTCCTGAAGCAGGTCGTCCATCCTTTGCGAACTTAGGGCACTAAACATCAATGTATAAACATAAAGCTGTTTTTCGTTAGAACCAAATGGAGATAAAAAAAATAAATATCTTATTACTTGTCAATCAACACTAGGGGTGTAAATTCAACCAAGCCGCTCACAATTAACTCATGACTTGACTCTCGTTGAATCGGACTCGAGCTTGCTACTGGTCGTTACTGGTCGGTTAAGTGAGATCACAAGGTCACAACTCATAAAATATAAATCTTGTATTTATACCCTTAATATCTTACTCATTGATTTGATTTGAAATATAAATAGATAATTGATAAATATATAAATTAACAGAATTAAATATAATTGTTTAAAATTAAGTGGTTTAAATTAATTTTTTAGCTGAACCCAAGCCAATTGGCTTTGTCTCGAGCTTGAGCTGAGAACTCAATAGCTCAATGAGCATAAGCTCTACCTTTATGCAATTGAGCCGAGCTAGAACCAAGCACTACTTGCATCTGCTCAACTCAATTAGACCCCTAAATTCAACATCACCAATAATCAAAAGACAAAGCTCACCTAATTGAAATGTACAATTGGTTAAGCATGTCCTCCTTGGCCTTCTCGACTTGGCAAAGAACGACTGCCTACTCATCCAAACAATTGACTGAAAATATGAATATAATTATTTGGTGAAAAAGATAGAATTTGGGTGAACAAACTGACCTTTGGGACATTGGCACCAAGGCTGTTAAGAACAGCTTCAACATAACCCCGCACTTCTTGGGACATCCACCGAAGCTCTTCTTCTGGATCTGCTGGTCTTCTAGCCATTGTATCCTACAAATGTTACAAATTAGCCTGATGATATTGCAATGTAATTAAACTAGGATTGGATATGAATCAAGCTACCTCAGTCACGAAAGTCGGTTCAATTCGATTTATCTCAATTCAAATTCGTTTAGGTGAATTCATGTCAAGCTTGAGCCAAAACAGTCAATTCATTTCAAAAAATGAGTCAAACACAAACTAGGTGTTTGGTTCAGTCCAACTCGTAATCCGAGAGGATGGCCCTATTCAATTTGAGTTTGATTAAAGTCACATCAAACAATTATCAAAACAGTGTTATTTTGTCTATTATTGGGTAAAACAACATCATTTGGTCAATAAATCGCGAACTCAAATCACAAATGTAAACTATGAACTTAAATCAAGCTTTGAACTTCGAACATGGGGATCGAGTCAAACTCGAGTTACTGTTAACTTTGGCTTGAAGAACTCGATCGGTCCTATTTTTCATTCGAGCTGAATCAAACCAAAGGGTTCAAGTTCGGCTCAATTTATATCTACCCTTAATTTAAATAAATGCAAGTATATACTATTTTATATCATAACGAATATATAGTGAACTAGGGAAGCAAACAAACCGAGCTCAGGCTTATTGTTTATCAATTCAATTAAAATATCATTAAACTTTTACAAGTTTAAAATCTTCTACTTCTACTCCTAAAATCTTATTCTCTTACTTTGAATATTTAATAAATATATAAATTATGAAATTAATTGTAATTTTTTTAGTAAAACTCAAATTAACCGTTTTTATCTTGAGCTCAAACCTATAACTTCCTAGCTTGTTGAGTTCGAACTTTGCCTAATATAATCAAACCAAGTAATACTCGACTTAGTTTGACTCGATTGCAGCCATAAATTGAAGAATCCAAAGTTTAAAACCCGAAAAAAAAAGTAAAATGCTACAATATTGAATCAAAAGAAACAACAAAATCATTGCAACTAGCTATGTCACAAAGTTAGTAGAGGATTAAAGTCGAGTTGAGCCACTTGCTCTAGTACAACATAAGGGGATTCAAGCTTGAGCTTAATAAGTTTTGAAAGATATGAGCTAGAGCTCAACTCGCATGAGCTCGGTATTATAGATACAAGCTCAAGCCCATGCAAGCCAAACTTTAGCTCGGTAAACATAAAGCAAAACAATATTGTTTTACCTCTAAGTTATATAGTAAAACGACATCGTTTTGTGTTGCTTCTATAATGTAACATCGACACAAAACAATACTACTTTAAATTGGTCAAAACAACATTTTATTTACTTATGCAAGTTGAGCACCCTCATGACTCAAGCTCAAGCTCAAGCTAAATAACTTCGTATATTTATGACTCAAGCTCGACAAATACTCATTAGTTTTAAGCACAAACGAGTCGAGCTAACAATCAAACTAAAACTAGCTTGGCTTGAATTCACCCTAGCACAAAGTTAAACCACTAGCAAGACAAGCATCATATAACTGACTCACCAGTGAGCCATCCGAATGACTTTGCCGCATGTGAAGACCCAATTCACCCCTAACAATCACATCACCTCCTCTAGACTGGATAACACTTCTCAACTTGTTTAGCCATTCAACCTTTTCTTGCACACTCTCAGCTTTTAACAAAACCGAACTATGAGCTGCAAAAAGAATTTAGTGACGTACATTATCGTGAAACCACATAGGAAAGGAAAACATAGATAATCAACCCCAAAAAGAGGGGGAAAAAAAAAGATAAGAGGCAATCAAGTCATCCAAAGACTAGTACATTTCATAACAGTTTTATACGGAATCCTGCTTGTTATCTTGAAAACAAGAATGGGTCTTTTCTCTGCTTTACTAGCCTTTTTATCTTTCAAACTCTTTGATGAACCACCATCTTCATCATCAGACATTTCCTCAACATTGCATTCCTAAACATTTTATTGAAGATAATACAATTAGCATACAGAGCAAGTTAAAATTTCACTGTGCAACATCAATCTGAAATTCAAAAATTTAGACAGTGAGGACAACATAATATTGAACGACATTTTACCCTATCAATCTTTGATACGTACAATGTCCCAGACATCAACAAATTTCAACATAGTATCCAAATTAATAAAATATTATTGACAATAAATAATCCCAAGATCACATATGATCAACTCCATCAAGTGCTAAAAACTAATTCGTTTGCCCTTGTGGATTGAACTTTTTCATTTCCGTTGGCCGCACATTTCAATTACTTAGTCATTTGTGAAGTAAAATAAATTTGGAATCAGATCTTTGATTATTCTCTACACACAAACCCCATGAAAGTAAATATTAGAACATCGAATCTTAAAATAAGTAACAAAAATAATTTCGCGTATTTACAAGAAATATAGTAATAAGACATATTGAACAAATTTCAACTCATTATTCAAACTAATGACTTGAAGAGATAAACTAATTCATGTTAGCAATTTTATGAAAACATAAAATGCAATACTCCAGCGTCTCAAAGAAATAAGATAATTCTTAATAAGCACTTCATACCTCCAAAGTGATCACACCACGGAAATGCCTTTCTTCTTGTTTTTTGGTATAGCCAAGCTGCAATAAAAGGGTGGTGTTAAAACAAGCATTCATTAGAAGAATAAGTATAAAATTATATGTACTAACAATGAAGTGTCATCATATAATTGAGTATTGTTTTTTCTCTAATTTAAAATAACACAACCATATAGTGACAATGTCATCGTTAATATATAAATTAATACTCATTATTAATACACATAGTTTCATTAAGGCCAAACGACGATTTCCCACCCAACCTATGCTGAAATGTCAAAGTTCCCCCCATTAACTATGGAAATACCGTTTACCCACTCATGAGCAGTTAAAATTAATGGTAGTAAGGGTAAAATCGTCATTTTATATTTAATATTAAAAATAAACTTAAATATGATTTCATTTCCCTCTCTAAATTTAAAAAACTAACTTTTCTCCCCTAACCCAAGTTTGAAAAGATCGCATTTCCCCCCCTAGGATTTAGTTTCAAAACCCGTTCACTTTCTCCCTCTCGCTCCATCGCCGGCCGTCTGTCCCTCCTAACGGTTTCTCTTCCATCGACGGCCCACCTCAACTCTACCCCAACCCATCTAGCACCGAAAAAGGTTGTCTGGGAAGAGAAATCGTCTTCCCAGACGAAGACGAGACGACTCGTTGTCCTCTCCTCTGGGAAGACGAGTCGTCTTCATCTAGAAGATGATTTCTCTTCCCAGACGACGTTTTTCGATGTCGGATGGGTTGGGGTGGAGTTGAGGTAGGCCGTCGGTGGAAGAGAAACAGTCGGGAGGGAGAGACGGCCGGCGATGACGCGAGAGAAAGTGAACAGGTTTGAAATAAACCCTAGGGGGGGAATGCGATCTTTTCAAACTTGGCTTAGGGAATAAAATGTTAGGTTTTAAACTTTTAGGGGGTAAAATGAGATTAAATTTTTAGGGGTTAGGGTTCCGTTAATTTTAACTGCTCATGGGTGGGTAAACGGTATTTCTATAGTTAATAGGGGGAACTTTGACATTTCAGCATAGGTTGGGTGGAAAATAGTCCTTTGGCCTTTCATTAAATACAAATTATCATCAAAACAATATCATAGATCTTCATTCTATCTTTTTACCACCAGTAGTAATGATAGAAATGGCAGTAGCCTTGTTTAAAATTATCAGAGCAGCAGGTAAAACATAAATAAAAAAGTACAAATGTCCATATAATGTTTTCTATACATTAAGTATTAATTTTACCGTCCTATCTGTATTTGCATTGATAATCTCTCCTTCACAAACTTATTTCCACATTGTCCCCAAATGCTTTCCTCTATTAAAACTAGAAGTGTAATCGAATTAAATCAAGCCGAATAGTGCTTGACTTGAACTCGATCTTGAGCTCGCTAGTGACATCTCGGCTCGAGCTCAAGAAAGGATTGATTGATTTCAAGCTCGTCTCAAAAAATTATATTATCCCCCTAAAACTTTGATTCATTACATTTAACCTCCATAACTTACATATTTATCAATTACCCTTATATTCAAAGTCAAGAAATAAGATTTAAGGGGTGTAAGTGTAAACTTTAAAACTTTTAGGGTCTATTGATATTTTACTCAAACCGAGTCATTAGCTCATCAAGCCTACCACGTTCAAACTCGGCTCGAGTTACACCCCTAGTCAAAAGTCAAATTTACTAATAAAAGAATTTTTTTATGACCTTTCATTATTCATTTCATGAATTCATTAACCGTTTCATAAATTCCTTTATGTTTTTATCCCAAAAATAAAAAGTCACGGCTACGTCCTCACCTACAACAAATATTAGGGGTAAAGCACTATAGCACAAACTTTGTGACACATATTTGGCCATTGATCTAATGCGATCCAATGATTAAGAAGTTATTGAATTGGCATTTAAAGTAACTGCCTCTAATTTCTCTTTTTTTCAATCATTGGACTACACTGGATTGATGGCCAAGATTATGTTATAAAAATAACGGCCGAAGACAAAAAAGTAAACACGATTAAAGAAAAAAAAAAAAGCCTTTTACAGAGGAGTAGAACTTCAAGATGGTGGAATGGACACATGTAAATGTGGCAATAAAACAAGGATATAGCAGAAGTTTCAAATTTGAACATATCACATCTAAAAATCAAGATAAAATAGTGCAAAAAGGTCCTTGAACTATTCAGCATGTCCTCCAATCATTCAAAAAACATTAAGTCTTAAAGTGTGAGCTAAATCTAACCACTAACCTTGCCCGTTTTCTCATTTAAAACAAACCATCTCTTACTCCACCCATTTGCTTTTGAACTTTTCTTCATCAAAAATCCTACAGATATAGGATAAAATTAATGAAAAGACAAAAAAGAATATGTAGTAAAGCATAAGAAATATTATCAAACTAAACATAAACGAATAAATTTTGACAGAAATTAAAAAAAAAAAAGGAATAAGCTTTTGCAAAAGGTCAGGGTGGATTCGAGTCCAACCAAACTCAAGCTTGGGTCAATTCAAGTTCGCCTCAACTTGTAAGAGTCGAGCTTCCTCAAACCAGCTCGAGTTTAACTCGGCTTGAGAGAAACCAAGATCGAGCTTACCGACAGTACCAAACCTAGCTCAGTACTGTAGTCAAGCCAAAATTGATCAAAATGACTTTGTTTTTTATGCATATTAGTCGAAATAACGTCATTTTAATCAATTCAAATTAAGCTTGCGAGCTTAGCTTGAGCTCAAGCTCAACACTACAAAACCCTTAGGCTCGAGCTCACCCAAGTCGAGCTTGAATCCACTCGTAGCAAAAGGGCAAGCAAAAATAGAAGTGGACTAACAAGCTTTGACAAGACATTGTCAAAAGGCCTACTAAACTTGTGGAAAGGAACAAGAACCCAGAGTAAGAACTAATCCCAAAAGCTTAAATTTGTCCTAGAAGTCCTCATATTGGCATTTAAATCCCCCTCAATCATCATGCTTGGCCAAATTTAATAGTAGTCATCTTATGTGCATCCAAACACATGCTTACACATATGGGTTTAAGCACAGTTTCAACTTGCTCCAGATATTTATATAAAGAACTGAATGACCAATTTTGTAATTTAATAAACAGAATGGGGGAATTCAAATACAAGACCTCTTGCACAACTTGGCTGTGATGCAACATTGAGGAACCACTAATAGCAAAAGCTAAAAATTTAACAAAATTATATTAGAACAAGGCTTAACAGTAGTATCTCAAATTTAACATTTTTTACATTAGAAACCATATTCTTGTGGCATCCATTAAAATTTAATTAAGTCCTTTGGTTTCCCAAGATGCTGCTGAAGTATTAATTAAATAAGAACCATCAAGAGACAGAAGCAGCCCCTACAAGCTGCATTGCTCTCATCAATGCATCAAGCAATCTTTTTATTACCCTCAATACTATATAATTAAAATGATGAATATTAAACCACTAATAGTATGAATATGTAAAGAGGCAGGGATATAGGAAACAGATTTTAGCGCTAATGTTTAATGTATTTGTGCACAAACCTGCTGTTATCTCACCACTGGGCCCAGCAGTTTTTAAGATTGTTTCTGGCACATCCTTATCTGGTTGACCTGATTTATCTTTCATTGATTTCAAGCTTCCTCCAGATTGTTGTCCACCTGTCAAGGGGCTAATTGCCTGAGATAAAAGCAGAAAGTTGGTCAATGCAACAGCAATCAACTTATTTTCGATACAATATCAAGTACGCAAGCACCCGACATAGCTTAAAGAAGTAAATAATCCCACACCCTGTTCAGTAAGGACTGCTCTGCCTCAACTGCCTTCTTTGATCGGCTCTTTTGCTCTTCTTCACGACGTTGTCTATCCATTCTGGTAAAAGGTTCAGCGTGGAACAATCAAATGAACAAGAGTAGGGCAAAAGATTACTACATATCAAACAGGAAAAATAAATGGAGAACCACACATATATATGGTGAAATACCAAAATTTAAATGACTTCTTCTGGTCTCATCTACTATTCTTTTGACTTTTGAGCTGTTTAAACCAAGTTTTGGTAGAGTATTTGCAAACAACTTTGTTCGTCTTTCAGTAAATTTTTTATATGTGAATATATCAATCTGTTCTTATCAAAAATAAATGATGGCAAACAGAATAAAACTGATATGCATCAGATGGGAACTCTTGTGAGAACTACAAGAACAAATGATTAGGTTACAATAACCCAAAACACATACACTTCTAACGAAAAAAAGAGAGTTATGGCAATTCTATATTCACATATTTTTACAGAAAGAAAGTGCAATAGGAAAGGAGAAAATTTAGGTATTAAGAAATCCTTAGATCCTTTTCACTCTACTCAGCAAATATATGAAACCAACAAATTTACGCTGCAAAGTGTGGGGATGTAAATCTGCTGCACATGTCTCACACAACAACCCACAATCTCAAAATTTTAACATATTTCTTTCTTAACCCTTTTTTCCTAAGAGATCGAAGTTCTAGACCATTAAATTTTATAGGAAGAATTTCATAATCAACAGCATGATAACTTCCTCCATTGCTTGATTTCATGAAGAATGAAGGCATTATGTTCCCAAACCTACATATGCAAGATGAATATTAAGGCTTCCATACAAAGTCAGCTGTCACTAAATGAATGGATTAATTTATAGAAAAAGTCAACTAAATAAATGAGGTTATGATGACTTGGCAATATAAAAATCATGCCTTGTCACTTTGTATTAAAATCTTTGTGTGTGTAGCATGATAATTATATTCCCTTAATAATATCAAAAAATACCAACAAGTCTTTCCTTTGTTGTTTGATGAGACTCTAAACATCAAGACAGCTCCTTTACAAACTGAAGTGGATACTTACAATACAGAACCTAAGGCTATCATGTATATATTATGTGTAAGAATTGGTAAAACAATGCATACTATGCAAAAGATGTCATCAACAACTACAATATATAACAAAGGAAAATAGCTGAATCAATTGGTGCAAAATATTTTCCAAAGATACATTACTAAATGTATACACAAGGAAATGTCACAACTTAGAAAAATTGTTTCATCCATGAAAAAACTTAAAAGCAGAGAATCCAAGATTTATAGAAATATCTTTGAGAACATACTGCCTTTGCACCAAACGGATAAAGTGTTGAGGTGGAACAAATGCACGCTCCATATCAACCAGTGCAACTACCATCTTTTTTGCTTCATTTTTAAATCCATCAAGTGCAGCAGTTGCAATTGCCACTACCTAGTTAAAAATTGTAGAGAAACTGAGATGATAACCAAACAAGATATTGACAAGAAATATTATGAGCTGGAAGACATTGTTACCTCTCTCTTAAAAGGAGGATATCTTCCAAGACCAGGAGTGGCCTTTGCCACTGAAGAAACTAAATCCACCAATACACGATGCACCTGATTCATTCACCATCAAAAATTAGTATAAAGAGTAAGGCAAGAAAGATAACACATGAAAAACATCAATAGTTAGATCAGAAGAGTGGGAAATTTTGGCAAAAATGTGGCAGGTTCATTAAGCTCAGGAAAATAATTTGTGATTAATACTTCATGTATCTATCAGAAAAAACCACCCATTGAAAGAAGAGGACAGTGCATAAATGTGATATGAAAAAACAAAAAAAACTAGGAGCATTGCAACACAAAAGTAATCAATTCAAATAAAATGCTGCAATCAAATGCAGGTAATAATTATACATAATTTTTGGACCAACCACATTATACGAAATCTGACATCCTCATATTTCCTAATAGATTACAGAGATTCAGTCACAAACATGCACAGCAGAGAAACCGACAGACAAAGTGAAAACCCAATATTTGCTGTATTTAGAAACATGTTTGGAAGTCTAACTTATGGGTAGAATATTGATGCCAGATACCTCATCAACGCATAGAAGTGATGGCTCCTTTGCCATCTCAAGGACGCTTTTTATCAAGGACCTTAACCCTTTCTCTGGAGATACAAGATACGGTTGATAACCATCTGCTTCCAGGACAACCTAGTATAATTAAAATCACCCAAGGTAAATGAAAGCACTTCAAGAGAATATCAGTAAATGAAGAGAGATATACACAGAATGAAGTTGGAAGTGATGACCTACCCTCTTCACATTGTTTATGTCAAAATGTCTATCTAAGGGAAGTTGCTTGATCCTGTTAGGAAAGTTTCCCTCAAAACTTGCAACAACTTTCCAACCACTACCCTGAAGCAAAGGAAATTTGTCAGCAATAAAATTATTGGTTGCAGAAAAGAGTTCCACTAAGTCCTACACCTTTTTTATTTTGTTCTTGTTTTGCAGTATTAATCAACAAATATGCCTATAGACCTTAAAAAGAAACAACTCACTTCACCACCTGCTAAATGCAGTAGAAACTTGTCTTCAAATTCACGGCATAGCTGCAAAGCTAAAGCCCTTGTACCTTCTGAACTATCAACCAACTGTTCACCAAGCCTCATTAATTCTTCCTGAACTATTTGAGACTTCCCTTGAAGCCTGCAAAGAAAGTATAGGAACTTACATTTAAAGGCAATTTGCATAGAAAGTCTCCCATGTAAATACATTCCCAAGCTTAAATTCAAAACTTATATATAGCTATAGATCAGTCCTGAAATTGGAATGCAGTGAAATCCATCATCTTTAAAAATAAATTATCTTCAAGCAGCACTCATATATTAGAATTTTCAACTATATATATAAATTCTACAAATGACCAACTTTTTTAGACAAAGATGATGATATTCCTATAAGTCTTAATGACATATAAAATGTAAACATCACCAAAGGATGGTTGAATTATAACAAATTGTATAAAATTTTAAAATAAATTTAGTTACACAAAAATCAAAGCAGTGTAAGAATGTACCCAGAAAGGAGATTTGGAAGCCTGACTTTCATACGATTACGCATCTGGCCAGCAATGGCATCCACCAAAGCAATTCTACCAAGCTTATTTTGAGGAGCTCCAGTCAGCGACTTTTTTAGAGTTTCTATCTCAGCCCTCCAAGCAGCTTCTAATGGGCTCTCTGAGGCAGCACTTCCAGATGGTGCAGAAATTATAGATACAGATTGACCAATTACAGCAACCCATGGAATATCAGATGTTTTTGGTGGACCCTGATTCATTAGCAGAGCCTGAACAGCTGCAAGTGCTTTTGGTTCTCCCTCTGCTTGATCAATTTTACTAATAACACCAATTGTTCTAGTACCTAAAATAAATTTAAAATAAATAAAACAATAAAAGAGTTAAAGAATAAACTGACTTTATAATACTTTTTCAAACACAGAGATAAGAAGATGCAATTTAAGAATAGACGCACTCTCTGCATCATGTTCCTTCGCAATTTTGAGAGCTCGAGAGGCCGAAATTTCTGGTGCTTGAGTAGCAGGTATAATAACTAGTAAAATAGCATCATTTTGCTCAACATACTTGCTAATCTGAAAGAAACATTAGGATGGAAATATCAAATGAACTTGCAGCAAGAGCATCTTGCAATTGAATATATATCTGAACAATTATGTAACAAAGAGCTTATTATGAACCTTTTGAGAAAGCAAGAAAACAAAAAACGAAACTAGAGGCCATTGAATAACTAACTGGATGATGTTAAAACTAAAAAGGAGATAGCATTCAACAACTCACCATTGTATCATCCATAATTCTTTGATCTGATCCGGGTAAGTCAATCAACTTCAAAGGTGGAGCTGCAGAAAGTAGAGACAAAAAATCCCTTTTATAAGATTGCTAATAGAAATATGACCATTTAAAACAAATGGGTAAATCGCTCTGAAGGGATAGAAATAATGAAGGATACATTTTTTTTCTCATCCAACAAGAACTGTCATCCAAACAAATAAAGGATACTTGACATACCATTTTGCTCAGGTGAACCTTCCAAAACCAAGGGTAGCAAATAGAGATAATATTTACCAGTAAGCCACTCATCTCATTTAATCCATTAATGAATTCTAACAAAAAAATCAAATGAATCAAAGACATACCAAACTATCAGCAATGCACATATTCAGAAAAAAATAATCTATCAAAATAAGGAATGATTCTTCTCATTGTATTGAGTTATTGCTGCAGTTTTGGATACCAATCTATTATGTAAACTAATGGACCCATAACGGTTTAGGATCACAGCAAAAAGAACGTGAAGATCTACTTTACACTTTTCTGCAAAAATGACTTGCATAGAGAGCTTCAGGCCTAAAAACTTAAAATTAACCACAAGAAAGAAAAGGAAGGAATAATTATCAGCTTTTAAAATCATAGATTTCCTAAATCCTGCTTTTACGTGGGATCATGTTGATGTTGGATGATAAACTAAGCTTAAGCAAATCAAGTCAACTTAGTCCAACTCTTATTTATTATTGCTATACCACAATCATCCAAATAGAAACTAAATTATAAGCTGTTAGGACTCATATATTTATTTATTTCCTGCAGGAAAAGAGAGGGTATAAAAGGGAAATGCAAAATCAGAGGCTGCTATCCTAATGCAAAACCAGCCACTAAAAATATGAAACGTGGCAAAACAGGGGAAGGAGAGAGAGAAGTAGCTGTGGAAAAGAGTTGAAAAAGGGGAGCAGGGGCTGGAAAGAGAGAAGGGAAAAAGTTTGAGTAGAATGAGCGGGAGAGAGTCAGCCTCTCGAAAGCTGAACAAGGGAGCCCTTGGCTATGGTTTTTGGAGTTGTTCTGTGAATTCTTTTGGAACTCAGTTCATTGTTATTGAGTTGTGCTTTGCTGGAATCTGTATTTGTTCTGTAATTTTGAGTTAATCAATTGTAACAGCTGGGAAATAGTCATTGTATTGGTAGAAGACTGTTGTAATCAAGTCTATAATTCCATCAATATAATACATATTTTTCTGCTCTATTTACATTTTGCATGTTCTGTCTTGGCTGGAATTTACAAAGTTCTGCAGCTGCTTCAGTTGGGTGATTAAGTCTGGGGTGAGATATCGTCTGAAGTGCTGTGGCAGTGAGGGGTTACCCAGGTTCCCATCATAAGCCCTAAGAATAAAGTTTTTAACCTGAATTCATCTCAAAGAAACAATTTACGGCTGAAGTCTTCTTCTTAAAGTTTCTTTAACTTTTGAATCTATGATTTCTACTCAACTTAAGAGAAAAATGACCTTACATTGACCCAAAAAGTTAGCAAAACTGATGGAGCAATAGAACTTCCAAGGTAAAGGTTTGAATTTGAGTCTCTATCACACTTGTCAAACCTTGACTTACTTAGTGTAATGGTTATGAATCTGATCATTGTGCCCCAAGTTTACCCATCCAACGAATACGGACAGGATCCTCTGTTTTTTTTTTTTCAAAAAAAGACCTTACATTGTAAATGACACTATGACAGGCAAACCACCTCAAGCTTCAGATTTTTCACCCTTGGAATAAAATTGTTTCTTGTTCATGTTTATGCTGTGAGGTTGATTTGAAATGGATCTTAAGGTCTGACTCTGATGTAGCAATGAGATAATTCAATTAGCTCCAGCAAACAGTAAACCATATGGTGCAATCATAAGGGACTCTGAGCATTGGTTATGAGGCTTGAGGAATTCCATTTCGTTCACTATCTCAAGAAGGAGGATGGATGCAGAAAAGCTAGCTAAATAAACAAGTCAAGCAACCACATCTTCTCTATACAAACTCATTTTCAATCTCTGAACAACCTAAAATCTATACATGTTTTAGTTCAGTTACTGCATCACATATAATGTCAATATTAGCTTGTTTATAGATAAAAGAATTTTAATGGTTTATGATTGACTGTCAGGGTGTCTACACAACTATCAACTTTTTAAAAGAACTCATTACTCAATATGCAAAAGAGAAAATTAAACCACTACAAACAAACAATAGGTTTCTTATAATACAAGTATGATACCACGTCAGATGAAATCTGCCTAAATTCACTTTTTGGTGTGTCCTTTCACCCTTCCAGCAATAAAACAGATCTGGCAATTTACTCACAGAAAATAAAAAATATAAGAAAATGAAGAATCACCTGCACTGGTACGAAGTTTCAGATATATTTCATCACGACTCACACCTTGGCTTAGCCTATTTTGCAGAGAATGCCGAAGAGCACCTACAATGCACCAATACAGAAAGAGACAAAAAAAAATCAGAGCCAAAGGTCTACTGCATGAATCCATCTTAAAATAAAATATGATCAACAACAATGTTTACTACTTGACTATGTCCGTGTCAAGAACCATTAAGGAGGCAAAAAGTAGGCAATACAAAATTATGTAGCAGATTCATAAAATGCCTTACTTGCTGAAACTTCTTGTGTTTTATTATCTATCAGCAACTGAATAGCCTGAGCACTTAAAGAACTATCCCTGTTTAATTGAATGCATATAGGAGCCCGAGTGGCACCATTTCCACCAGTTGGCTGTCCACATTATTTAGTCAAAACACACAAAACAATTGAAATGAAAGATCAAAGCACTATCATCAGAAACACATCAATGAAAACATAATCAACTCTAAACATAACACAAAGGTTCCAAGACTAACACAAACTTACCAAAATAGGATGCCCAATCAAACTATTCAAAATTGCAGATTTACCAGCACCCTGATCAATGCAATACAAAAATGTCAATAGTAAAGGGCCATTACAGTACTGGCTCAGTACAATTACCACCACACTAGCAACAAAGCTGCAAAAAAGATAGCATTTGCCAATCAAGCATTACATTACCAAAATGAAATCATACTATAATAACAACTAATTTGACTTCAAATATAACAATTTATAACTTAGATGCAGCATTTGCCCACATTTAAATAAACAGTCAAACACTGAATCAATTTATTTAAATTCCGCTAAAATTTGGGTATGTGCATATTATAAGTCAGTTTTAAGACGAACAAATGTGATCAATCATCAAATTACAACAATGTACTTTCATCATTCATCAAATGAATAAAATGATGTATTGATCATTCCAAAAACGTTTTCATTGCTTTCAATTACCTAAAACATGACGCCGTTTCAGCAACATTTTCTCATTCGCACTCTAATAATTCAAACAAGTCTTTAAATCACTATTTCGTCAAATGTAACCATCCCAATTGAACTTTCAAATCCTTCAAAACGCAATAGATGTAAAGATCTAGCGGATCAAAGAGGAACTTACGACATTGCCTAAAACGACTACGTTTAAGAAAGACGTAGGACGTTTGGAGGTCGACTTATCGTCGAGGTCTTCGTCGGCAAGCACGGCAGAGGCTTGCCGCATCGACTCCGACAACTCAGCGAGTTCATCGATCGCCTCCATGAGGAAATGAAGAGAGATCCAAATCGAGACGTCGCAATGTAACCAATTAACGAACCAACCAACGAATTAACAAAAGGAAGAATTTTAGATCCGAAAGATTCAAATATTTTTCAAATTCGAAAATAATGAAAATGTTCTTTTGTTTTTGTTTTTAAAATGAACGAAATTTGATATCAAATTTTAATATTTTTATATATAAATATTTGTTGAAAGCAGTAATGATTTTATTTTCTATAAAATTATAAATATTCATTTTATTTTACTATATAAATATATATATTATTATATAATTAAATAATTTTAAATTAAATTCATATTTATTCATATAATAACATAGATAAATATATATATACATATATTTGTATAGTTTTTATTTTTTAATAAATATTTTTCAATTAATAAATATCGGTACACAGATCATAATGTTAGTAACACACAATTTTATTTGCGAAAAATAAATAAATAATAATAATTTTATCTAAAAATTAATAATTTTACTATTTAAGTTTTCTATGGTACTAAAATGTGTTGAATATAATAATTTAATTTTTTTTCAAAATTTAAAAATTCATAAATTATTTTTGAACTTTTTTTCAAACTTCAATATATTTTAAAATTATTTTAACCATAATAATTATAATATAACATTTATATTCAATAATTTATTGTATTATTTTTAATTTTTTTAAATGTAATATTATTTTTAAAACTATTAAGGGTAAGTTGATATTTCAAAATTTTTTAAAAATATTTATGAATTTCTAATAATCCCTTCAAATTAAAAAAAAAAATCTAATATTCAAAATTTCACCTTACCTCTTAATATATAATTTTATAACAAAAAAGCATTTATTTATAAGAAGACATAAAAAAGGATGAGGGTGAAAGAAATGAAAATGAAATGTTTTTTATATATAATTTAAATATTTAAAATATTATTTTTAATATATGTTAATTTAGAAATATACAATAATTTAAAAAATAAAATAATAAAGATAAAATAATAATTTTACTTTATAATATTATTGTTTTGTTAATCAAGTTTCATTTTGGGTAGTATAGTATTATTTAAGTATTACTTTGAGTTAAAATGTGTTTGGTGATAAAGTATTTTATAATCAAACCTTGGGTGAAAAAATGTAAATTCCTTATAGAAAATTAACATGACAATCTATTCAATATTAAATAATTTTTTATTATCGTAAAATTAATTCTTCAAAAGTTTAACAATTATCATCAAAATACAATTAAATTATTAATATATCAATATCACATCATAATAACTATGACACTTATCTAGTTAGGTGATTTCACACTATACATATATGATGTTTAGATAGTGAATTATTTTTCGTGAAAGGCTAAAATCATCATTTTAACATAAATTAAAAGAAACAATTATAAAAATATTTAAAATGTATAATGTTATCTTATAAATAATATTTACACATTTTTATTTTCTCATATTATTTAATATTGTCTTATCCTCTTCTTTTTATCACTTATTTATTTCCGTTTACCATCTCTTTTTCATTTCTTTTTTCTCAAACTTGTTTCTCTCATTCCTTTTTCCTCATTTTCTCTTATTTATTTATTTTCAATAAATGTCAATCTCTAATCCTCTTCTTTTTTCCATTATTTCTTCAAGCTTATAGATTTCTTCTCCTAAATTGGGTTTGAGTTATGAATAACCTTCTTTCCTTCATGGTTGTATCCACTAAGGAAGCATGGGAACTACCCTTTATAAGATACAGACGGCTCTGATTGTTTGGGAGGTTGACATATTGGTTTCTATCTCATTTAATTGTGTGGTTAGACCATCCAGAACCCTTGCTATAGTTGCAATTTATTACTCCCATTGACCAAAACTCTTTGTCTAGCCATCTCAAGACAAGACACTAGTATTACTTGATGTAGGACAAACATTAATGGGTTTGCATTTTTGTTTACAAAAACGAAAAAGTGTTACTATCATCAAACAATACAAAAAGAATAACAAGAATTATAGGCATACTTGCAAAGCAATTCTTAAGGAAAAATATTTAAATATGAATTTTATTATTTTATCGGTGGATGATTATTGGAATTACAATAATTCATGCCCTTATATTATATGGGCTTATTATTATTATTATTTTAACTATAATATGATTACTTAAACATATAAAAAACACTAGTTTAACTATAATCGGAATCTTAATTAATTTTAAATTTTAAGGAACTATAATATTATAAAATAGTTTTAATAGAATTCTAAATAAATTGAGTTTTTTTCAAGATAAAAAATCTTTAAAACTATTTATTACGTCACAAGGAGTAACTTAGGTTGCAAAAAAGAAAATTTTATATATATAATGATATGAGTTCAAGTTTCTTTTGACGATATTTCGAAAGTAAACTCTTAACTTACATTGATTCAATAATTATAGAATTAGTCACTAAAGTTGGGGTTTGAGTTACTTGGTGTAGTTAGTTCTGCTTCTTTAGCGTGGTCCGGTTTATGTGAGATTCCTTGTTACAAACAAAAAAAACTATTTATTATATTAATTAAATCAAAATTTAACTCTCCACAACTATGAAACTTGATTCTACATGGTTTTTCACAAACACATTATCTCATTATACATGAACATGTCACATCAAATTGCCCCATTCTCATGTCATAACGCCACAAAAACTATGTCATCCACTTTTCCTTTCTCTTCTCGTGAGTCTTATTTTCTTCGTCTTTTTCACTCAATCTCCCTCTTTTTTTTGAAATTCCTTTGACCTATTTTCTTTTAATACCTTAGACTTGTTTTCCTTCAACGCATTGAAGGTCTTGGTCCTCCATCGAAAGGATGCTTGTTTATAAAGATGATTGGATGAGAATATTGGTTGGCAATTGGTGGTGAAGATGATGAGAAAAGAAAGAGAAAGGTTGTTAGTTGGTTGTAACACCCCAGGTCCAATAACCCAGCCCACTGTTAAGATATTGTCCACTTTGGACACACAGTCCATCATGGGTTTGCTTATGGGCTTTGCAACCCAAAACGCGTTTTAACAGTTAAGGAGCTCATAGACTATTTAACCAATTCAATTCTCCCACCACTAACCAATGTGGGATCCAAAGACAGAGCACACACAAACCCAGTATCTCTCCCGTGCTTTGTCGATGTGGGATTCGCCTAAGGGAATCACATACACCCCCCCTTACGGGACTCAGCGTCCTCGCTGAGGTTTGCCCCACCATCGTTTAAGAGGACACGCGGAGTTGCTCTGATACCATTTGTAACACCCCAGGTCCAATAACCCGGCCCACTGTTAAGATATTGTCCACTTTGGACACACAGTCCATCATGGGTTTGCTTTTGGGCTTTGCAACTCAAAACGCGTCTTAACAGTTAAGGAGCTCATAGGCTATTTAACCAATTCAATTCTCCCACCACTAACCAATGTGAGATCCAAAGACAGAGCACACACAGACCCAACATCTCTCCCGTGTTTTGTCGATGTGTGATTCGCCTAAGGGTATCATATTGGTGGTGAAGATGGTGAAACTTGGGAAGAGGTGACGATGATCAATGACGATATTGTTGGTCAAAATAAAAGGAGGAGAGAGGATGACTGACAATCAGTAGTAAAAAACTGAAGATGAAAAAAAATAATAATAAAGAAAAAAATATTTTTTAGAAAAAAATTATAATTATAATTATAACTATTGGAGGATGAATTGGAAGATTAAATATTTTTGAAGGATAAATTGGTCAATTTAAATTCCATTTTATAGGGTATTCATATAACTTTAATAAAATTAAAAACACATTTTTCATTGAAATGTGTATTAAAAGATGAGGGTATTTTGTCATTATACTAGCAAAGGATAAAACAATGATTTACATAAAATCAAATGGAATTAACTAACGGAATAGACGAAAAATTAGATTTTTCAAACTTAAAAGAGTGAAAATTGGTTTTTTCACCAAACTTTAGGTGGGAAATAATAAGTTGGCATATTGTCTCTTACTCTTCTTTTGTCTTGTTTACCTAGTTACACTAAATTTTGTAATAGTTTATAATAAAATAATATACTTAAATTAGATACTAAATATGATATATTATTGTATTATTGAGTGATTTTAAATTAATAATAAAATAATACCCAATCATATGACAATACATCATTATTAATATCTAATTTAATGTTTCTTATAAATATATATAAAATCACTCAATAGTTTAATTTACTTCTAGTTGGTATTTTTATGTGAATAATAAATTGTTTAAATGTTAGATTTGATTGGAGTTGAACTTTTCATTGTAATTTTCCAGATTTTTTCCATTCACATGTTTTATATAGTTAATGAAAATGAGATAATTTTGACTAGGATCATATTTGAATTAAGTTATACTTAAATATAAGTTGATTCAAGTTTGATTTAAATTTATTATAATAAACTTGAATTGAATTTTGAGTTGGTTAGAAGAATTATTAAAAAATTATCTATAAAATAAATAATATTATTAATATAATAAATAAAAGTAGTATAAAAAGATTTGAGATAAACTTAAGTTATATTATAAAATTGACTTAAATCAAGCTAAAGGTCAATCTAAGCGACCTGACTAAATTTGAATTTTCCTTTAATTTTGAGAAAGGATTGATAATGAAATTATTTTATAATGGAGTGAATAATAATATATATGCCAATGCTGTTGATGATTAAAGAATCTGACTTTTGAATAAAGTATTTCTTAAAGTAAGACACTTACAATGATTACGTGGATGAATAATAACGAGTAGGACACTAGATAGAACATAAGGACCTTTGAAGACTTTTATATCCCCCTAAACTAGGTTGGATCTAGGGATGACGATTAAGACTTCCAGAACCAGTCCTTGGCTAATCTTTCTCTAATTAGGAAGATAATTTTCTAATTGAACATGAATGAATACGAGAATTGCTAAGACCTTTACGGATAAAGATGGAGTGAGAACTAGATAGATTTATCTTTGCTTATTTCTTTCTTGGATTGCCCCCTAATTTACATTTCTCATAAATATTTCAATATTATGTGAAGAGAGGAAGAAGTGTGGAAGGAAAGGGAAGAAAAAATTTTCTTACTAGTAAGGGAATGAGATTTTCTATCATCCTTGTATTAAGAATAAAAAAAGTCTCTCTTATAATAATTAAAACGAGAATTAAAGTATTTAACGCCTTCTCATTTTATTGTCATCCTTAACTGAATTCAATTTGAATCAAATATGTATAAGGTCTAATTTGAAATAAATTAGATTTTAAAATAGTTTACTTAAAGATCAAGAGAAAATTAAAAATTAATTTAAAAATAATTTAAATTTAAATGTAATCTAAATCCGTTTAAACTCAAATGTTCAAATCGAATAAACTCAATTCATTGGATAAAAACATAAATTTGAACTTAAATAACTTGTATCAAATATAACCTTATTTATAACTAAGAGTAAGCATTATATGGGCTTTAAAATCACTAGTTGAGACAAATTTTATAATATTACACGTAACGATAAAATTATGTTTATCTACTTTAAATATAAAATTGAGTATATATTTTAAATTAATAATAAAATAATATTTAATTATATAATAATATATAAATATATATTTATTTATGTAATTAAAATAAATATGTATAAGATTGTTTTTACACATGATTTGAAATTAAAAAAATAATAAGAAACAATATTTTGTAATTATTAGTAATTAATTAAAAATTATAATGATAAATATAATTTGTCCAATGAACAAAGCCCACTAAAATTGGCTTAGCATGCGCCCACTCAAAGTCCACGTCAGCATCACAATGGGTTAAGGAGGCCTTTGTTTTTCAGTCTTATTGTCAAATGTCAATTGTACATGCGCTTTACCACCAGGTGAGCACCTGAATCTGAATTCTAATTTAAAAATAAATTAATACTTAAAATTTTATTTATGAAATTAAAAATTAAAAATAAATTAATACTTAAAATAACAGTTGTGTGCGCAGAGCACGCTAGATCGCCAATAGACAAGATTGATGACGGATATTGAAATAAAATAATTCAACGAATCTGTTATGGTCAATGAATCAAATTGATCAGGGGATGAATTAGTTTAGATGAAATGATTTAAAGCTGAATTAGATAAATAATAATAAATTATAATAATATTATGTGTATTTTAAATAAAAATAAAATAATATTTAATTAAATTTAATATATATAATTAAATATTTATTATAAGTATATATAATACTGTTTATTTTGTTAGAGTTATCAAATCAACTTTTTAGTATTACATGATTAAACTTATTTTAAATTTTAAATTATATCATATTAATATTATTGAATCGATTAATTGATGAATTGTTCAACCCTTATACCCACTTTTTGATAGGATCAAATTAAGGTTTAGGGTAATGTTTTTGAAATTAAATCGGATATTAATCAAATGGAAAGGGTAATTCAATTTAATTAATAGTGTGATTGTTCGCCTAGTGATTAAATTAGATAATTATTTAAAAATATTATTCAAGTAATTTTATATAATTTATTATTAAACATATAATCTAACTTTAAACATGTAAAAAATCATTAATAGTGTGATTGTTCGACTAGTGATTTTTATTATATTGACCAATTAAACATGGTAAAAAATCAGTCAAACCATTTGATCTAACTTTAAAAATGATTTTAAAAAAATTAATTATATTTTTGCTAATTATTTAATAGATCAGAGTAATTGGTTAAATTGGATTTTTAATACTATAAATATTGGACTTATATGAAAGAAAATCTTAAAACTCATATGTTTTAAAAATTGATGTCCTCACCCTAACATCAAACTTGACGTAGGATTATATATGAGTTGAGCCAAGTCTAAAAACATGTGTCAATTTAAATTCTATTTGAATTCTAAAATTTAAATGATCAATTCAAATTTAATGAAACTCTTTCAAATTAGTTGAAGAGTATTTTATAAATTATAAATGAGATAATTAATATTACTAATTAGATCAATAATATATTTAATATGATAAATAATATTATTAACAAAAAAAAATATTATTAATAAAACATTTTAAATAAATTTAAATTAAATTATTAAACTAAATCTTCAATTTAAATTGGATTTAAATTAAGTCGGGCTCCATTTTGGGCCCAGCTAGTATGAACACACTGTTCAATTTTCTTATTACAGCTTGATTCTCCGCGTGCATTCCTGATACTTTATATTGCGGTTGTATTTTTATATCAATTTCTGTATCAATTTCCACTTTCTTCATCTTCCTCTCTAATTATTTGTCTCTCCAAATCTCACACCAAAACGCTCACACTCTTTCAGAGGCTCTTCAAATTCCTTTTCCTTTTCAACCCCGATCGCCACAACCACCATCACCGCCACCGCCGCCACCTCTACCAGCTGTCACTTCCTTCCTAGAAGTTTCAATCTCTATATCCCCACCAAATCAATACTTCACTCTTTCATTCTGCCTCCATTCCCATCTTAAATCGTGATCCCATCTT
The DNA here is from genome assembly GCF_011075055.1 of Mangifera indica. Lineage (NCBI taxonomy): Eukaryota > Viridiplantae > Streptophyta > Magnoliopsida > Sapindales > Anacardiaceae > Mangifera > Mangifera indica. Next base: position 546,662 of record NC_058148.1, read on the forward strand.
CCTCCATTATCAAAGGAGAAAAAAAAACCTGCCCGTCAAAGATCTAAACTTTAATAGTCTTATTTTTGTACCACTCTTTTTCCTTATTACACAAGTATCGGTTTTACATTTTTTACAGCTCCATTTTAACTTTTATACAAGAGGGTTTCGCTAGTTTTCTTTGAAAAACCATTTTTAAATTTTTTTTTTTTTGTTCTAATTATGAAAAATACTACGGGAAGGGGGAGAGGGGAGAGAGATGAGGGAGAGAAGTACATGGGGTTACTGAAACTAGTACAAATTTTATCATTTTTAGTTGTTTTTGTAGCAGGAATTATTATAGGACTAGCAACAAGTTCACACATGAACCAGTTTTTCACATCACAGTCTTTGTTATTTTCAACCAATCGTTTCTCAGCAATTTCTCAATCGAGTATGGAACAAAATTGCTCAGTAGTTCAGACTTGTGAGGACATTGATTACTCGAGGTTTGAGAAGTTTATTCATCCTGAAAAACTGAGCCATAAATTGTCAGACGATGAGCTCTTGTGGAGGGCTTCAATGGTGCCTTATAGGGAAGATGAATACCCTTTTCAGAGAACTGTTAAAGTGGCTTTTATGTTCTTGACAAGAGGGCCATTGCCCATGTTGCCTCTGTGGGAGAAATTTTTTAAAGGGCACGAGAAGTATTTTTCGATTTATGTTCATGCTCTTCCTGGCTACAAGCATGAAGTTTCCAAAGATTCTCCCTTTTATGGAAGGCAAATCCCAAGTCAGGTAATTTTATTTTTTTTTTCTGGATTCATGGGTTTTTTCATATTTTGTTATTATTGATGATGTTGTTGTTGTGATGTTGATGGTTTTAGTTGGATTCTGTTCTATGTTTAAGAAATAAGATAAATTTTATGAAACTATTGAATGGTTCTTATGATTTTAGGCAAATCCCATGGACGGTTTAAGATAAATTTTATGAAACTATTGAATGGTTCTTAGGATTTTAGGCAAATCCCATGGCCGGCTTTCTTTTGTAATTTATTGTTTTATTTTGGACTCTTCTGCATTTCATATGGTTGTTTAAATATATTTCTTTGGAGTTTCTTATTTGTATAATTCTGGTGAGGCTGATGGGTTCTCATGATTGGTTTGAAATAAGGTAGAATTCTGTGTTATAGTTCTGAGAGAGTTTTTGATTGATTTATTAACTTAAGTGGAGATCTCTTATAATTTAAGGAGTTTTCATGCTTCCAGAGGATCTTAAATCATTGGGTCTGCTTGAATCTTAGTGCAGTCTGCTGGAGGTTGACAAGAATGTTCTAACAAGAATTCGCTTGTCTTAGGGGTATAACAATTTTATTGTTTTGAGTTAGGATGAAATACAAAATTTGTGGTAACAGTAAGGGGTAAAATGGATTTTAGAAGAAGGGATTTATCCACTATCATTCAAGAAAATTTGGAGATACATAGAAATGAATGAAGAATGAGAAAACTTAGTGCGGGCCGAATTTGAATGGTATGCATCATGTTTTTAGAAGGTTTTGGGTGGCATGAGAAGTTACTCTATGAAGGACCATCAAATATGAGACTTTGTTGTTTTAACTCCTTGAACAGAGTGCTTTTTGTAAATCTCTTCTATGGAGTAGAAATACGCTATTGAATGTTGCATTTAGGAAGCCAAAAGATTGGAAGTATATAGTTTACTGCCATCTTTTTGGCTGAATTTGTGACTCTATAACTTGTGCTTTTTTAGAGTCTGTGTGTTTAACACAATTGTACTAAAAGTTGCGATCTCTGACCAAATCAAAAAGAAAAAGAAACTGTAATGGTTATAACTGCTATGCAGTTTAGTGTTTTTTTTTTTTATCTTTGCAGTTTTTGTGTTAGAAATCAAGCAAAAATTAAGATATAAGAACTATATATTTGTGGAATAGTTGGAAATCATCACTATTTATCAGCCAAATTTGAACCTATGATTCTGAAAGTACTTGAAATTAATGTGTCGATAAACAACAAATAGGTTGGATCAGTCAAATGGTTCAGGTGACCAATAATGATTGTACTACTGATTTTTTATCTGTACATGGGACTGGGTTTGCAATGCAAAAATTCTCAACTTAATTGTGCATTGCCTTCTGCTTTATGTGAACCATGTCAAATGTGTTAATGCCTCTAAAATCTTGTTGGGCCTCAAGAATAAAGACATGTTTTCTTTCTCTCCTGTTAAGCAGTAGCATCTCTCATCATGTATAAACATGAAAAATGCTATCAACGTCTGGAACAATAATATTGATGGTTGAGTAGATGTATTTCCATGTTTATGATATTTTACTGTAATTTCTGATATGAACTGTTCACAATATTTATCTTCAGAATGTTGACTGGGGAACAGTTGAAATGGTTGATGCTGAGAGGCGGCTTCTAGCCAATGCCCTACTAGACTTTTCAAATGAGCGGTTTGTTCTTTTATCTGAGAGCTGCATCCCAGTCTATAACTTCCAGACTGTCTACAAATATCTCACTGGTTCTGCCCATAGCTTTGTTGAGTCATATGATAGTCCCTCCCGTTATGGGCGTGGCCGCTACAGCCGCAGGATGCGTCCCGATATCAAGATCTATCAGTGGCGGAAAGGATCTCAATGGTTTGAAATGCATCGAAAGGTTGCGATATATGTGGTCTCAGATGTCAAGTATCTTTCCATTTTCAGGAAATACTGTAAGCCAGCCTGCTATCCTGATGAGCATTACATCCCAACTTACCTGAACATATTCCATGGATCACTAAATGCAAACCGGAGTGTAACTTGGGTTGACTGGTCACTCGGGGGCCCACATCCGGCAACATATGGGGCAGAAAATATAACGGAAGGTTTTATAAAATCCATAAGGAACAATAATGGCTCATTGTGTTCATATAATGAGGAGCAAACAACCAAGTGCTATCTCTTTGCTAGGAAGTTTGCTCCAAGTGCACTAAAACCCTTGCTCAATCTCAGCTTCACAGTGATGGATTTTTGAAAAGCCATCGGCGTGGGGATTTTCGGTTTTTATGAATCTAGAGAGCTTTTCTCATGGCTCATAAATTTTGTTAGGTTGAATTGATCTCTTTGTTTCTTTTTTTAACGAAGTGTACAGGTTTGTGTAGAGAGATTTGAGTTCAGGATTACCATGTAGACATTGCTACTGTATTGGCAAATTTTGAGAGAAATTATTGTGAAGAATATAAACATTAGTATAGAAATTTGACTTCTTTTTATTGTTCCTCAAGTGCAATGTCTCATTGTCTTGTTGTAGAACATGTATTTTTTATAATCAAAATGATCGATCTCATCAATGGCTCTTCAAATCATCATTGTTTTTGTTTTTATGTGCGCTAGAAAATGGTTTTCATAGATAGGTCGGGCAATTGTTAAAAATTTTCTGAGTGATTTGGCAGATGGTTAGTGTCCCTTATCTGTGCATTGTTTTTACGGGTGAATCTGAATCAAGTTAACTCAAATCTTAACTTGGTGTTCAGTTCAAACATATTGAACTCAAGTTGGGTTAGTTCTAACTCCATCTATATATTGTTTTTTGATTCACCCATTTTATAAAAAAATAATTATAATAGAAATAAAAATTGCAGCTTCATGATTTCATTATTTTTTGAACAAGCTTTTGTTTCATCTGACGTTTTAATTACAGAATGGTAAAAATGATTTTTTGATTACTATTATGACCTGCGATCATTGAATTATATTATCAGGATTGGATTCTATTTGTGTTACCTGAACCTGAAATCAAATTTAAATTAAATAAACTGAATTCAAATAAAGATTAAACTTGTTCTTATAAATTGAGTTGAGTTAGAGACAATTCAAATATTTAAATTCGAACTAACTCAAATCAAGCCCAAAAATTGTTTTCGAACCAAGTTCAGACCTCAAAGCTAATCTTGAGCTGGGCCTTACTCAGGTTCAGCTTGAAACAAATTCAGCGTTAAATTCAATACCAGAATTAATTATCTCAATTTTGCTTTAGTAGTCCTTAGATTTCATTGGGGAGTTGGGACTTTGAAATTAAGCAAATTTATGCCTCAAATCATCTTATTTGACTAACCACTTTCGAAGACATACCAAATTGATTTATCAACATATATTTAAAAATTTACTTGGAAATATATAAACATGACTAGTAAGAAACAAACATAACATCACTTCTTATCTCTAATGGAAATGCTATAATGTCAGTTTGGTAATATTTTCAAACATTCTACAGCCGTTGATTAACAATTATAAAAATAGTATCAATCCAATCCAACGATTGTCAGGCAGCTTTGCCACAAAGTGCCCTCGTCAAGACATGCTGCCACAAACAATCACAAGCCAACACTTCACAAAACAAATGCACCAACCAAGAATATTGTATTCAAACATTGAAGTAACTGGTGGAAACCAGAAGCACTTACATTCTATAATTATATACATTGTAAAGCATACCACATAAAACTGTGCTTAGTACTTGAAACATTATTTCTTGTATTTTTGAAATACGGCAAAAAATATAGTGAAATCCTAAAATAATTACCAGCATACTGGCATGAGAGTAATATAATGATTCGATTCAAGGATTTCAAACAAGAAAAAAAAAATCATATCAAAGGTATCAAAGAATAACTTGTTAAATACCAAAAATAAGCCAATTCGAGATGGCAAGTTTCCCATACAAAGTAAACGAATCATGTCATATGACATATAATAACTCCATGAGAACATAACAATAATGCAGCAGTTCTCTTGCTTGCACAACTTAATTCATAAATTAGAGACCAGGTCGTTCGATATATAACTTTGTGTATTTAAAAAAAAGCAGGTACCTGTTGGCTGCAATCGGTTGGTGGCTCTCCTGCCATTTAAGGGGTCCTGATGGATTTTGTTCTGCTACTTGAGGGGATCCAAAAGGTGGCTGCTCCATTACTTGAGACCAGAATGGCTGTTGCCTTGATATTTGTGGTTGCCAGGATTGCTACTACCTGATCATTTGCGAGGGTCCTGATGTATTTAGTTCTGCTTCTTGAGAAGATCCAAATTGTGGCAGCTGTGTCATTTGAGACCATGAAGGTTGCTGAACTGCCATTTGTGAGGGTACTGATGCATTTTGTTCTGCTCCTTGTGAGGATAAAAATGGTGGCTGCTGTGTCATTTGAGACCATGATGGTTGCTGTCCTGATATCTGAGGTTGCCAGGATTGCTGTTGACCTGCTATTTGCGAGGGTGCTAATGGTGGTTGTCCTGCCATTTGAGGTGCCACATTTTGCCGCTCCGATGATGTTTGATGATGGAGTCCAAAAGATTCTTGCCCTGGCAATTGATTGGCTGAAGGCTGCTGTCCCCACATTTGATTTGGCCCTCCAGAATGTTGCTCACTTATCTGACTGGGTCCTAAAGGTTGTTGTCCCATCCTTTGATGCGCTACAAATGGTTGCTGCCCTGCCATTTGATTAGAACCAAAAGAGTGTTGTCCTGCTATACGATTTGATCCAAAGTGCCATTGTCCTGCCGTTCCATTGGATCCTCCTACAGGGTGCTGCCCTGACATTTGATTAGGTCCTGAAGACTGCTGTCCTGACATTTGATGTGGTACAAATGGTTGCTGTCCAGTCATTCGTGGTAATCCATTCATTCGAGGTGGTGGGCGAGTAGTAGCATATCCCCATCTATCCATATTTAGAAGTCTATCAATCTCCTCACCTCGTCCGGCATCCCCGAAAGTCTCACGTACAAAATCCCGGAGTACAGGGGTAATACCAACATTGTGCCTTATCATTTGATCAACTATATCCCTACTCAAGTCAAATAAACCTTCATTACACAGACCCCGGACCACAACATCATATATCAAGAAGTCTGGTTTAGGATCTTTCTCTCCCATTTTTGTCAAGATTGGGGCACAATCTGCAGCCTTACCTTTGTCAATGAACTCACTAAATACCCTTGTCCCAAAACTCACAACCACCCTGAAACCAGACTCCACCATCCGGTTGAACAACTGCAAAGCATCATCAATTCTCTCAACCTTCAAGTATGCATCAATCAATGTCCTATACGATGTGGCATCTGGTGTCACACTCTTTGAGCACAATTCAGCAAACAGTTTCTCTGCCTCTTCTAACATCCCATTCTCACAAAACCTTGCAATAATATTATTATACCCTGCAACATCCATACTGAAAGGCTTGGATTTTGGATGTGTGCCGACCTTCTTAAATGTATCAATAGCCTCTGAAAAATTCCCAAGCTTAAAACACTCATTCACCATAATATTAAATGTATCTGAATTCACTGCCTGGATATTGGGTGGCTGATGATTATCCAACATCTGCTCAAACAAAGCCTCTGCTTCCACTTTCTTTCCCCACCTGAGCAAAACCTCCAAAAGGGTGTTACAAGTAACAGGAGTCATCCTAAAATTCCTATCCAACAATGACTTATACGACTCCATTGCCTCCTTCTCTTTCCCTTGCTTAAACCACCACTCCATATACGTAGCATTGACAACCCCATCATAAACCAAACACCTTTCTCTCAACTCATCAAACAACTCGTTTGCCTTCTCCAGATTCCCCAAATTCAAAAACCCAGATATCAAATTATTATAAACCAAAGAATCCGCTCCTTGCCCTTTATTCAACATCTCCCTCAACAAATCCACAGCCTCCATGATTCGCCCCAAATCAATCAAACCTTTTGTCAAATGCCTATAAGTCACAGCACTGGGACTAAACGGTGCCGTTTCAATAATCTTCCTATAAACTCTCAAACCCTCATCCACTCTACCTTCATCACAATGTGTATTAATCAAATTATTATAAGACACAACATTAGGCACAATATCAAACTGTTCAAAGAAAAATGCAAACAATGCAACGGCGTCCTTGTACCGTTTGGCCCGATACATCGCTGCGATAATCGCGTTGCAGGTGAACACTGTTGGTCGTGTGCTCGAGAACACGGCCTGACGCGCCAGGTAAGAAGCCGCATCCAGGTCGCCCGCCCGGATGAGAGATTGCACGCGGTTGTGGAGGTTAAGGCGGGGGCCGACAAGAGCCGACGTTGAGTCCGGGAGACGTGGGGCGTTGGGATCACGAGCCACCGGGCGCGTCGGGTTAGGACGGAGAGCGTGCAGCGGCGGCTCGATGCGGAGCCGGCGTTTTCTACGGCGGCGCTCAGCGGCAGCTTCTTCGGCGGAGGAGAAGGCGTAGGTACGGGTGAGAGTAGGAGCAGAAATGGGACTAGGGTTAGGGTTAGGGTTGGAATTAATTTGTGGGGTAGCAGAGTCGTGGGTGAGGTTGTGGAAGTGGTGGTGGTGGAGAAAGGCGTTGGAAAAGGAGGAGGAGAGACGGTAGTTGTGGCGGTGAAGGAGACGGAAACGTTGGAGGGGCATTTTGGGAAGAGAAAAAAGACTAAGAAACGGTTAAACCCTTTGGTCGTGAGCGAAGTGAGAAGAAGATTTGCTTAAACCCTATAGAGAAGATGAAGTGTTTTTGAGGCCAAAAGACTTAATCGCACCCACGGTTTAGTGTATGTTCAAAGTCCCCCTCACAAAATTTCAAAGACCCAAACACTTATTATTTGGTTAAAATTTTTAGTTAGAGTTAAAGGTAAAACTGTTATTTAATAAAAAAATATTTGAAAAACTAAAATTTTATCACATTTTCTCCTCTCAGATTAAAAATATAACAATTTTTCTTCACCCAAAGTTTAAAAAGTTATCGTTCCCCCCCTAAGGTTTCATTTCTTCTCATTCCTTCTCTATCAACCATCTTTCGGCCAACCTCCCACTTGTCGGTGCTCCCTCTCCTATCTCGGACGAAGGTTTAGCCACAAAGTGACCACAAATGCTATGGATTGTCATACTTCATTTAGATTCATCACATGACGAATCTTGGCCTTTGATTCTACCATGAATGCATCAAAGACGCTCGGGAGACATTTGTGTTGGTTGAGATTCATCACACGACAGATCTGACGAAGGTGGGAGGTTACGTCTTCATGGATTTGACAGATCCGTCGCTTCGTGGTTGTGTCTTCGTTTGAGATGAGAGAGAAAACGTCAGTAGGTGTGAGGTTGGCCAAAGAATGGTTATCAGAGAAGGAAGAGGAAGGAATGAAACCCTAGAAGGAAATGGTCACTTTTTTAACTTTACATAAAGAGAAATTGTTAGATTTTTAAACTAAGAGAGAAACGTGATAAAATTTTAGCTTTTAAATATTTTTTATTAAATAACAGTTTTACCCTTAACTCTAACTGATAATTCTTATAGAAGAATGGGTGTTTGAGTTTTTGAAATTTCATGGGTGGAAGTTTAGGTATACACTAAACTTTGGGAGGGAATAAGTTTTTTGGCCTTTTTAAAATAATAATATCATAAAGGCCAAAAGACTTATTCTCATTCAAGATTTAGTGTATTCCAAAACTCTCACCTGTAACAAAAACTTAAATATCTACTAATGAGTTGTTAAAGTTAATAAAATTTGTTAATTTTAGAAGTAAAATTATCACTTAACTACTGATATTAAAAAAAACAAAACTTTATCTTAGTTTTCCTCTTAAACCCTAAAAACTAACAATTTATCTTAAGATTAAACTTTGAAAAGTTGCATTTCCTCACTTAAGGTTTCAATTTTTTAAGGATAATTTTTAGATGAATGGTCAGCTTCTCCAACGCTCTCTATCCCTCCTAGTGATGTCCCTCTCTCTAGGAACTTGAAAGTTGTCTCTCTTAGCACGATTCATCCAGACAAATAACAATATCTCTTATAATCAAACTTTGAAAAGTTACATTTTCCCTGTAGGGTTTCAATTTTTCAAGGACAGTTTTTTGACAACTGGTTGGCTTCTCTAACACTCTTTATCCCTCCTGGCGATGTCTTTCTCTCTCCAACAACTTGAAAGTCATCTTTTCAACGTGATTCATCAAGACGAATAACAATTTTTTCCTAAGATTAAACTTTGAAAAGTTGTATTTTTCTTTTTAGGATTTCAAATTTTCAACGACAATTTTTTGACAAATGACCGACTTCTTCGACCCTTTCTATCCTCTTGGCGATGTCCCTCCTTCTTTGACAACTTGAAAGTCGTCTCTCCTAACATGATTCATTTGGTTAAATTAACGAATACGAGTGTATTCGTCAATTCATCTGAAATTAACGAAGACAATTCATCTTTGTCTACACGAAGACTCGTCAGCGTCGTAGGGCGTCGATTGCTAGAGAAGGACAAATTTTGCTAGAAAATAAAAACCCTATAGGTAAAATGCAATTTTTCAAAACTTAATCATGAGGGAAATTGTTAGTTTTCTAAATCACAAGAAAAAATGAAATAAATTTTTATATTTTTAATGTTATTGGTTAAATGATAATTTTATCCTTAAAATTAACAAATTTTATTAATTTTAATAACTCATAAGTAGATATTTGGGTTTTTGAAATTTTATGGGTGGAGGTTTGGGTATAAGTCTTTTGGCCTATCAAAAAATTGTTTAACCTTGGCTATGGATTAAAAATGTAAATGGGCCAAGGCCTAACACCAAGTAAATGGCCGAAGACCCAAATTCAAGCTTGGATTGACCAAACAGAGTTTGATCTAAGAATTGGGTCATTTACATAAATAAGTCAAGTTTAAACTTTAATTAGTCGATGTTAATTTCACCAATTTTTTAGTTTAAAACTGATTTCTTATTGAGCCTCATTCAAGTTCGCCTAAAATTGAATATAACCTTATAGGTAACCTTTGAAAGACTCATTATAAATACCTATTGAGAAAAACAACCAAATAACTTACTTTAACATCAAGGATTTGTAACCCTTGTGCTCATATGCTGCTATTCGTATCAAGCTGAATGTTAATTGTATACACGAACAAATGATAAGAGTAACTATGACTTAGAAAGATGTAAATATCTTGTCATCTACTTTTTGTTGTATCTTATATCAAACGATGAAAATCTCACGTTACTATTCAATCTAAGTTGGTCAAGTTTGAATTTATATTTGAATAGAATAAACCAAAATTGAGTTAAAAAATGGGTTATTTTAATAAATAAATCAAATTCAAGTTTCAACTTATTGATCTTAAACTGCACCTTATTCAAACTCAACTTAAATTAAACACAACCCTATTAATAACCTTTGAAAGGACCATCATATACCTACCAAGAACAACCACCAAATAACTTGCCATAACATCAGAGGGTCTACCGCCTTGTGATTTGTGTTCTAATATTCGCCCCAACCTAAGTGCTAATTGTACATACACAACGACAAATGGTAAGAGAAAATATGACTTATTTCAATACAAATATCTTGTCATCTAATTATAGGTGTACCTTATATCCACACACGAAAATCCTATATTACTATTAGGGATAGATTTGATCTAAACCAAAAATGAACAAAACTAAATTTAAAATCAATTCAAATTCATTAGTTCAAAATCAATTCAAAATGAAAGAATTGGAACTTAACCTTGATCTAAAAACAATTTAATTTTAAATTCCATTAAAAAAGTCTTTATGTTAAAACAAATCCAACCCTAAACTTGTTCAATCACATTGGAATTAGAGCTTCAATAACTAAAATCAAATCCAATCTCTAGTCGACACTACTATTCCTCCATATAGCACCATTCATTTTGGATAACAAAATAACATGATCGTTTTATAGCATAAATATCCCAGAAATGTTGCAATTCCAAATTTTATTATAAAATTGGAATTTAAAAATAAAAATCTATCTTCATTAAATAAAACACCAAAATTAGGATAATTTCACATACACCCACAAAAGTTATATATTTACAATAAAGCCACATCTGCAAAACAAGATTTACATTTGTATCCACAAGGAATCCACGAACAAGAAGCCAAGTTTTCACATCTCCTTTGTTCTTTAATTGCCTTGAAGATATTTTCTAATAATTTAAAGAAAGAATGAAGCAATTACCCCCTTCAAGCATAAGAAGTCACCTGCATTTCCACAATTCGAATGTGTTTGGCGTCACCAAAAGAATGGAATTTGTATACATGGTAATCTGTATGTTCGGAATGTGTCGAGTGACCTTCTGAATGATTGGATGAATGCATGATAAATAGATTAATGACTAGTTTCGTTTAAAAATGGCCAATATGGATCGACCCAACATCTATCCTCCTCCACGGCGACTCTCCATCTTTTTCTGAAGATTTGCATTTCAATGAAGGACTGTCTTCTCACCTGCAAATATGCATTATTATTTGGCAAATGCTATGGACATTGACAAGTTCATTCTATATGCCTGTATGCACACACAGTAGTGTTACAATAACGAAGCCAGCTTACCTCTGGTCTGTTATCAAATCTGCGGTATGAAGATGGTGGCTGCAGTTCCAAACAACTTGTTACGCACAGATAAAGAAAAACGTGTGGCATGGTAATATGAGGTTCAAAGTACACATACCAGTGCTTCTGGGTTTGACAACTGGTCCTGATTCGATGGAGCTTGTCCAACAGGGTTCAACTGCCAAAGCAAATATTGTTAAAGTGAGAAACAAATTGGGATGGATTAGAGGTCATAGTGAATTATAAGGTTAAAATTTTTTATGTTAAAATGTTGAAATATGATAGAAGAGAGAGATCACAAGTTGATTCCGTTGCTTTTTTTAGCAAAAGGCAGTTAAAACAGAACTACTGCCTAAAAATTCTGCTACTGATATTAATTTGAAAACTTGCCTCATGTTCGGTTGTGACACCAAGCGTTGGAAGGCCCATATGGACAATGTACTCCGAATCAACCACACCGACGTTCTTGGTTCGATCACCCTAAAATGTATTCTAAAATCATTAGTATGGTAGCTATGGCTTGAGAATATGAATTTTGAAGAGTTGTGTAAGAGTCGGAACGCTACTTGTGCACAATAGCCGAGCTGCATATCCAGGCCCCAAGCATGGATCAAGTCATTCTGCAAGGAAATAAGACAATTAGAGCACAATACCAAAAGGGATCGAGCTGTACTCAAGTACAGCAAGCACCAACAAATTTTTTCCCAGAAGTTTATTACCCACAAAAGTAAATAACTAGACAAAAAGAAAACTTTACTACACCTATTAAGCTCATACCTGGATCATATACCATGAACATCTCCATGCAGCTCTTGAAAACACAGGTGCCATCATTTCCACCCATCTGCATAACAGATTCCATTTGCTGCGTTAGAACCAACATTATTTCTCTACTCTAGTAAAAACCGGAAAAAAGCAAAGGAAGAATCATAATGGATCATTGATAAAATGCAAAAAAAAAAAAAAAAAAGAAATCACACAGTTGGTGACACATTACCCGATGCATGGAGGAGCCGTACTGTGGTCATCGCACCTTCCACTGCCTTTAAACTTATACATTCTCCTGTTAAGAAGTTCAATAAAGAATGTTGTACTCATCAGATGCCTTGCACGATAAAGTCTCCAAGATGTCATATAAAGAATGACTGAAGTACTGGAATGCAGATGCTGATTTATGACATTGACTAAATAAAAATATGCAAGTGAATTCACTAGCTTGTCACAAACCTGTGAGCTTTTGAATTTCTTCTACGTGCAGTGATCTGATGATGCACCTCTGACTTAACAGGGTCGAGGGCTGGCTGAGATATTTCGAGCCCCTCTTCTTTAACAATGGATATATATCTACCAAAGGTTCAGCAACAATGTACAGTCACAAAAAAAGGTTCAAAATGGCCAAATAGGTTCCCAATTCATCAAAATAGCAAAACGGTGAACACAAAATGATCTAAAACCTGGAACCATAATTTTTATATGTATTCGTGTTGAGATCTCTTTGAGAATGCCATAGCTGATCCAAAAGGCTAAGTCAGATTATGCTTACCGTCTAGGATTAAAATTCTCAATGCCGATGTCCTCATCCCAGAGAAATATATAGTCATATTCGGCAACAATGTCTGGATGCAAGAAACGTTTCGCAAACCACCTATCATGTCATAAGCACCATCTTGTTTAGGAATTATGTATAAATGCACAAGCATTAACACATGAAATCCGGGTGAATTACAGGTTCGATTCATTATTACCATTTAGTTTGATTCACGGCAGATACATGAATGGCACGCTCGGCCCATGCTAAATCTTTCCATTCGTCCACAACACCATCATAATGGAAAAGCATAACAACGAAATCTTTTGGAGGAAACTGCAAAAAAGAAACAGAGTATTAAGAATAAAACTAATGAGATCATTCTGAAAGCAAAAGCGGAGCTAGAGAAGTCACCAAAACCTTTCTAATAATTTTATCGACAATTTCTTTTTGCTTAATGCCAACCGCAACGGCTAACAAGTTCATTGATGACTTCGGATTTTTCTGGCAAAAAAATTTAGAGGACAAGCAAAGACAGTCAATAACACAGCAAGAAATGTGTATAGGCATCAACTCTGCTAAATGAGCCAAGAATGGCTTCGCATACACGTTTCATAGTGGAGCTCCACAAAGGCTGCATTTCCAAGTTTGACATTTTGGCAACAATTCCTTGCGGCAATGCCTCGGTTCCATGAGGCCTGCATTGGTTCTGGGTAACAGATATCCAAGGAGAAAAAGATTGAAAATCAGAAAATATTTCCAGAAACTTTACATGCCACTGACAGAACAAAGTCTTTTTTAACATTCAAATGGACAAACCTTGCAAGCATTAGAGCTAGCTTTCTGCATGTTATTAATCAGTCCCCATCTCATTATTTTCTGCAAATAAAATCCGCAATAAGTCAAATTTAACAAAACATCTCGTAGCAGAAGACCAATATTCGCTCATCCACAACCGGTCGGTCTGCATCTAGTGTCTAAAACAATCAGTCATATCAAAACGTTATCTTGTCAAGCTTGCATTTGGCAACGATAAAAACCAACCCTATGTCATTGTGTTCTGCAACATTCTGGACAACAAGAAATCATTTATAAAGAAATACTTACTTCCTTGTGATCCTTCGCAATGTTGCCAACAAAGAATGCACCGCAGATCAAAGAAACTGCAACAAACAGAGTGAAGAGGCACGACCGACTTGCAGGATTCGACAGTGCAGAAGCCTGACATTAGTAGTTGCATTTTAGTTGCATAGTGGTCTAATGATTCACTCAAATAATGAAAAATACATCCTAAAGATAATGGTTCTCTTTGTAGAAAGTATAATAAACAATGTCGCTCTATGAGCACAATCATGGAGTCGGGACTTGGGACACATCCATTTGTCCATCAACACAACATTTCTTTTAAATCAAGAAAACTAAAGCAACAATTATTCAAAAGTACAAAAATGAAGTTCTGCATGAGTAATCCGAATGCCAAAAGCATGAGTCTATACTTTGTACAAACAATCAAAAGGTTTATTCATGTTTAGAATGATTTAAGTGAAATTAAGCAACCATCTGGAAACTTGAAACAAATTTTGAAACAAACAAACTTAATATACACATGTTTTCTTCACAAATGTAAAACCATGTGCACTAATAAATAGTACTAATTTGTGTACATATAATGACATGTTATCATGTAATTGAGTGTTATTTTATTTCTAATTCAAAATCACTGAAACACATAGTGACATATCATTGTTAGTACACAAATAATACCCACTGTTAGTACACATAGTTTTACTCGAAAATAATAAAACTATATGCATTAACAATGAATACTATTAGTATTAACGATGACATATCCCTATGTTATTACGTGATTTTGAATCAAAATGTTTATTCATGTTTAAAATGAATAAAGTGAAATTAACTATCTAGAAACTTGAAACAAATTTTGAAACAAACTTAATTTACACAATTTTTTTTCACATGAGTAAAATTGTGTGCACTAAACAATGAGTACTAATTTGTGCACTCATTATTAGTGCACATACTCTTAATATTTTCAAGTAACACTATGTATACCAATAATGAGTATTAATTTATATATTAACAATGATATGTCTCTATGTGATTAAGTAATTTTAAATTAGAGATAATATAACACTTAATCACATGATGATATGTCATTGTTAGTGCATAAATTAGTACTCATTGTTAATGCACATAGTTTTACTAAAAAATAATAAAACTATATAAACTAAAAATGAAACTAATTTGTGAACTAATGATATGTGTCACAATGTGATTGGAGGATTTTGAATTAGAAATATAGTACCACCCAATAACATGGCAACACTTCATTATTAGTATACAAATTATTACTTATTGTTAGTACTAATTAATAATCATCTAATCACATAGCGACACATTATCGTTATTACACAAATTAGTACTCATTGTTAATTTACATGATTTTATCGTTGTTGAGCAAGGCTAACACCAAAGTCAATTTTGGTTGTGGTCAAAAGTAAAAATCTGACAAAAATAACATTGTTAATTTGAATACTTGTGCAAGTAGAACAAAAGTGTTATAAGAACATAAAACATGAATTAAACATTTAATATTTTGAAAATCTGTTATTTTCCTTTTTTTTTTTCTGGGCTACCAAACAGGAGTTTCAGATAAAGATTCTTCAAAAGCAGAGAAATTTATTAAAAATACAAAAAGCAAAACAGAAAGAAGAAGAAAAGCCTGAACTAATATCTCTATTTGTTTAGTAAAAAACAAAAGCACTTTTAAGTTCTCACCCAACAAACTGAAGAGAAAAGAACTTTTCTAAACAACCAAACAGGAAGAGAAAGCATTTCCCAGTTGAAAAGAAATATCCCAGCGAAGTAAGGGGAAAAAAACTAAACTTCATAAACTACGGAAAGTACTTTCTAGTTCTCACCTAACAAACAGAAAGGAAAAAGCACTTCCCAGCTTAAATTGAAAAAAAATTGTAGTAACCAAGCATAAGCAAGATGAACTCCCCAGAAACCTAACAAAGTAAAAAGGACTTCCCCAATCACAAAATGGAGGAAAAAAGCACTTCCCAGCAATCAAAGATTGGCAAAAACAATTTCCCGTAATGCAACAGAAGTTAAAAGCACTTCCCATGAGACATCCACCAAACCAAAGAGAGAGAGAAAAAAAAAAAGGGAATTCCCAGAGAAGGAAAATAACTAAAAAGCACTTCCCACCAGGCATATGCAAAAAAATCATTTCCCAGTAAGTCAACAGACGTAAAAAAGCACTTCCGATAAAGCAAACACAAGCCAAAAACAAAAGAAAAGCACTTCACAGAGAAGGAAAAAAATTCCCGCCAGCCAAAACACAGAAGCAAAAACAACTACAAGAATCCTAATTTCCCTTTTGGTCTTGAATCGGTATGTTCTACTAAAACTCAAAAATAAAATATTAAAAACACACAAATCGAGAGCTAATAGAAGTGAGAATCTTCATTGTTGCATAAGAAAATAAAAGCACTTCCTAGAGAAGCAAAAGTTTTCTCCCAGAGACCAAACAGAATTCATTCCCAACCCACCCCCGCCAAAAAAAAAAAAGCGCTTCACAGAAAAGGAGAAAAATTGCCGCCAATAAAAAAAAAAAAAATGAAATCCTAATTTTCCTTTCGGTTTCGAATCAATATGGTCTACTAAAACTCAAAAATAAAATATTATACACACAAATTGAGAGCTTATAGAAGTGACAATCTTCATTGTTGCATAAGAAAAAAAAGCAATCCCTAGAAAAGCAAAAAATTTTCCCACCAACCAAACATGGCTAAAATCATTTCCCAGCAACTCACCAGAAGTAAAAAACACTTCCCAGAATCAAACAGAAGTTAAAAGCCCAAATAAAAGCACTTCCCAGAGAAGCAAAGAATTTTCTCACCAACCAAACATGGCTAAAAATCATTTCCCAGCAAGTCACAGAAGTAAAAAAGCACTTCAAAGAAACCAAACAGAAGTTGAAAGCCCAAAAAAAGCACTTCCCCGAGAAGCAAAAAAAATCCCACCAATTCAAAAATTCTTCATTTCCCTTTTAGTATTGAACCAATATGTTATACTAAAACTTAAAAAAAAAAAGCAACATAAATTAGGAGCTTACAGATATAAGAATCTTCATGGTTGCAGAAGAACTCCAAAGCAAGAACACCAACCAAAACTCCAATAACTTCAAGTCTCCAACAACAATCCCACCAAGTGCTTAAAAAAAGGCCCTTTTCTTTCAAGTCTATTTTCTTATAGTTTCTATTCAACAAGAAAAGATGGTCAGGTAAAGAAAAGAATCAATTGGAGAAAGTTGGAAGTGGGAAGAAAAGTAGGAATAATATAAAAGAAAACCAAAAGCCAAAAACCCCAAAAGGCATCAAAACGGTGTCGTACCTTCAAAGCTACAAACAAAACATATATTCTTTTTACTTCTTAACCCACCAACCAACTAGACTTGCCATTGAATGTTTGATTTTTTAAAATTTAAAGAAGAAGAAAGAGACCACCTGAAAAGTAATTAGTGGGATAATAAAATTGCACCCTCATATTTTGTGTACAAAAAGTTAATCCCTCTAACATAAAAATATAACAAAAACATCCTTTCCTTGTGCTTAGTTTAGTCCCATCTAATCCAATCATTTCTTTAAAAAAATTAGTACAAAATAGTTGTAACTCCTAAAGTGTGTCCTAAATAAGCTATCAATGTTTAATAATATGACCAAATATTCACTCAGTCAAAGGTCTAATCCAATTCTTTTTTTATTTGATCAATCGAACTAAAATATTATTGATAAATATAAATAATATATTTTATTATAATATCGAAACAATATATTGAATAAAAAATAAAAATATATATGCCTCACATTCAAACAATTGCAAAGTTTTTTCATTTTCCTTATAGTATAAAAAATCAGATTAAATAAAAAAAAATTGTATAACCAAATAGATGTATCAACAAAATCCACAT
Source organism: Mangifera indica (assembly GCF_011075055.1). Classification (NCBI taxonomy): domain Eukaryota; kingdom Viridiplantae; phylum Streptophyta; class Magnoliopsida; order Sapindales; family Anacardiaceae; genus Mangifera; species Mangifera indica. The sequence continues at coordinate 564,519 of NC_058148.1, forward strand.
AGTGCACATTGAATAATAAATGCAAAATATATATGGAAATGAAATCCACAAAAGTAGAAACATTTGTTTCTATATTGAAATAACATACCTTATTAAGATTTTTTTGTTTAAAGATGCAAATGTATTTATGTGATCAAATATCAAAATCAACCTTAAAAATGTATGAAAAATTTTACATGAACAAAGTTAATTCAATTCTACATGATCAATGCACAAAATATAAAATATTGAACTAAATAAATTAAGAGTTATAGGAATATTTGATTGTGTTATGTTTTCTATATCTGTAAAGTTTTTTTAATTTGGTAATTAGTCCTCCTATCAATTGAATCAGATAAGCTCGAGATTTGATTGTTCAACCTTAAAAATTTAGTTTCGAAGCAAACCCAGTTGAGTAGGTCCAATTAATAGGCCTAATAATTATCCTTCTTCTCTTTAATCCTTTCTAATGCTTTATGTATCCATATAAGTCTCTAACTTGGGTGACTAGTGTTGCTATCCTTAAACATCTATAAATGACTTTTTTTTAATGAGTAAAACTATCATTATATTTAATAATATACTAATTTTTGATAAGGTGAATTTGTCAATGTATAATTGGTTGGACTCTTCCATCATAGGTCAATAATCTCTAAAGCTCATAGTGTCCCTGGACAATTTTGTATCATCACATTGAGCCCACCAGAATATCTCATTGGTATATTCATTTAGCGGGTTTTATTAAATTAAGTGATAATCAATGTGGATTCACATCACTTCTAAGGGATAATTTGAATTATAAAAGAAAAAATTTTATATATAAAAAAATATAAATTTAAGTCTCTTTTTAATTTAAGTAAGTTTTTCGTTTAAAAAAAAATACGTATCCATATAAAATTTTTTTTATAACAACCTATAAACCTTAGTATGACCTGCCTTAAAGTGAGATCATATTCCTTCGGACAGTGCTTTTTTACCCTCCAAATCTATTCAAATATATTATCTTAATATACAAAAAGTAAATACTGTATCGTCGTACACAACAAAATTCATAAAAGTAAAAAATGCCTTAAACATTCGGACAATTAAATTCATAGAATTTAGGACTTATGGTTAATTTTTTAAACTATAGTGACTTCTTTGTCACCAAAATAAATATTAAGGACTTCAAAATTTTTTGTTGTGTCGTTCGTGTCGTGGAGTTTGAACTGGAAACTGAAACACGGAGTGCTACGCGGGGCGAGTGTTTGGAATGTGGGAAAATGCCTCCCAGCTTTACTCGCGCGAGTGAGGTTTAAATATACTCGCTTTTCATATTTACACATGTATTTTAAATCTTTATTTAATATAACATATGTTATGTTTTATACTGAATTTAACCTGGCGAATACAACCATGATTTTGTATCCGGATCAGATTTTGTATCCGGATCAGATTTTGTATCCGGTTAAAAAGCTTGTAGAGACCAATTATGTCTACATTAGTGGGAGGGTTAGATCGATCTAAATCAATGATTTAATATAATTTGTTTAATTTAATCTCAAATTAATCTGATTTAATGATTTAATTTAATTTTAACCATGATTTAGTTAGGGTTTGAAACAGTATAACTATTAGAGAGATAAAAGGCTACCATAAATTAATAAATGATATGAATGATTTGATTTGGCCATTTGGGTTTCAGTTAGTTTCAACAAATTTAATTGATTTCTATTAATGGTAATTTTTAGAGATTTTATTAATTTCTCATTTGGTAAAAAAATTAATTAATAACTATGACTTGAACTGAATATAAATTTTACATGATTTTTTATTAAATACTTATACACAAGGAGGCCAAAAGATTTATTCCCAACAAAGGTTTAGTATATTTTCAAACTTGTATTTGAGTTTTTAAAACTTCACAAATAAAAATTTCCCCATAAATTTTCACAAATAAAATTTTATTTGTGAAGTTTTAAAAGTTCAAATACCCACCTATAAATTGTTAAAAGTAATAAAATCTTTTAATTTTAGAAGTAAAATTATCATTTACTAGGTGATATGAAAAAAATAAAATTTTGTCTCAACTTCCTTTTAAACCTTAAAAACTAACAATTTTCCCTTAAACTTAAGTTTTGAAAAGTTATATTTTCTCCTTTAAGGTTTCAATTTTTCAATGACAAATTTTTGGGATAGTAGCCTTCTTTGATGCTTTCTTGGTGATGTCTCTACCTCTCCAACATTGTCTCTCCTTCTTGGTCATCTCTCTTGATGTCAAGTTGTTCGACTGGACGATCAATCGTTTGTCTGGAAACCATGGTGCAAATCCAAATCATTTGTCTAGAAGCCTTCTTTAACTAGACGACAAAAGCCATTTCTCCTTAGTTAAACAACATTCCAAATGAAAACCTAGACGTCATCATCTAGGCCAGACGAAGAGTCTTTGTTGGGTTAATCTTCGTCTTTGGCAAGCTTGGGCGAAATCATCACTTTGAGAGTGATTTTCATTCGTCTAAACTCTAGTCGTTGGAGGGAGAGAGATGGAGAAAATAAACCCAAGGAGAAATACAATTGTTTAAAACTGAAGTATAAAAAAATGTTAATTTTTCAAATCAAGAGAGAAAATAAAATAAAATTTTATTTTTTTATTATTACTGATTAAATAATAATTTTATTTTTAAAAATAATAAATTTTGTTAACTTGAACTACTTATAAATAGATGTTTGAATTTTTAAAATTTTATTAATAAATTTAAAAATACACCAAAATCGTAAATGAGATAAAGTTTTTTTTGACCTTTTCAAATTATAATTTATATTAGGCCAAAGGACTATTTCCCACCCAAGGTATGCTGCATTTCCAAGTTTCTCCTCTTTTAACTTTAATAATCCCAAATATCCACCCATAAACAGTTAAAATTAACGGAACATTAACCCCTTAAAATTTAAAAACTAAAAGCTCTTCATCTTCGTCGGGGAAGACGAAGAACTTTGTCTTCCCCGACGAAGAACTTCGTCTTCGTCTAGGAGGGCGAAAAACTTCATCTTCCCCGATGAAGTTCTTCATCTTCCACGACTTCTCCGATGTCGATCGAACGTCCAAATGGGTGGAGAGAAACCGTCGGAGGGAGAGGAAGCTTCGGGAGGAAGAGGCCGCCAGCAATGGAGCAGAAGATGACGTCAGAGATCTCGAAACAAAACCCTATGGAAAAACTATCGTTTTTTAAAACTTAGACTGGAAAAAACTTTTAGTTTTTAAAGTTTAGAGAGACAAAAAAAGATAATATTTTAGTTTATTTTTAATATTATAGAGAAAATGACGATTTTACTTTTATTATCATTAATTTTAATTATTTATGAATAAACATTTGATATTATCAAAATTAAAGAGGAAAAATTTGGGAATATAGCATACCTTGAGTGGGAAATGGTCCTTCGGCCTTTACATTATTATATATTGGGCCTGCTGACAAAAACAGACTATATGAACGTTTTATTTAATTGCGTCCCTGACAAAAATTCCTATCTCAGTTACCCATAATGGTAAAATGGTGTATGTATCGTGCATTGAAAATTTCATGTATTCCATATGCCATCGATCATAAGATGCATCTTTAAAATAAAAAAAACAAAATCATAATTATTACATCAACATAAACGCCCCTTAAATTCTAAAATTGTTTGGATGCACTCTTACAATGTTATTAATTTTTCAAAAAAAAAAAAATTAATTTATATTGATAATATCTACCATATTATATGAAATATTTATTATATTCAACTAATTTTTAATATATTTTAGGATAAATATAATATATTATCTAACACTAATAACTGTGTTTTCATTGTATTAACTATTATATAATTTATTCCCATTATCTTAAAAACAAGTCTGAACTAGTCGAATTGTCATCTATTGGGAAAAACAAAAATAGTTCATTGAAAAGCCACTTTAAGAATAACCGTTTTGGGAGTTAAACCTCATCCATTAATTTAGATGCATGTTATGTTATACCATCAAATTAAGTTTATTTTTATGTTAAAACAACTCATATTATATATTCAATAATTAATGATACAAAATCATTTAAAAATTATTTTTATTTTTATTTTTGTTAATTGGTTCGACCATCGGTAAACTGTCCGACTGCCCCTTCATTGGATTAACTTCCAATTGAATTTTGAATAAATTATTTACTCCTTTTAACAATTTAATTTTAAATTTTAAGTACATCATAAATGATATTACTAAAAGATGATGCATTTCAAGACTTTGACGTCAAAAATTATCAATAAAACTAGCACATATAGTTTTAAATATATAATTAGATATATAAAATAACATATCATTATCTGATTAAGTGATTTTGAATTAAAGATTAAGTAATATTCAATTATATGATAACAGATAATTTGTGTATCTAAAACTATACGCACATAACATTGCTTAAAATTGATTTTTGTCACCATGTTATTTTTGGATAATTTACAATTTTACATGATGCAATGTGTATAAACATTAATCTATGATAAAGGAAAAATACAATTTGCCACGTATAATTTGTTCAATTTTGCATGAGTTTTAATTACAGTAAAAAGTTCCTAAACTTTGAATTAAATTCAAATCCTTATTTTTTGATTTTGGCAAATCTAATTGTATAATTTAGATTCTATTTGACTTTTAATTATTGTCCAATGCAATGTTTTAACTTTTAATTGTTAAAGAAGGTTTTGATCCGGTCAAAGTTTGGTTTGGATTATTCTATAATAACATATAATCATTGATACTTAAAATCGATACTAATATAAATACACATAGTATTATTCAACTTAAATTTGCTTGACGAAAGCAACAATAATGTAGCTCTTGCAAAGAAAGCGATATTTCTTCTCGATACTTGGTTGAACCGGGGTCAATTGTTATGCACACATTTAAAGATGGTGGCAATTAATTAATATGAGAGATCAAAAAATCTTGCTCCATGACAACTCTTGAAAAATTATTTACGTAGAAAGTGACTCAACCGCTAACAAGTATTTAAGAGTGATAAAAAACACAAAAACAGACCATCTACCTTTTAAAAGTCTCGCATTGGGAAAATTGGGGTTAGTTAGAACACTATGTAAGGTGATTCCTTTACTATAAAAAAGCGGAGGAAGGGAGAGATAGAGATAGACATAGAGGACAAACAAATCCCTTTTGACTGGTTTGTAATTTATTTTACTTCTATTGATAGCTATACTGTAGCCGCATGTCGTTTTACAATTTTTCTATCGAAACTATGTAAAAAGCTACTTATCTTATCAATCATTGTTGCAACTCTCTGTATTCTTGCACTTAAACCACAACACCCCCACCCCCAACCCCCAACAACACACGACCCTGATTTAAAAAAATTAATTTCAAAACAGTTATTGGCAGACATTCACCACCATTGATGACCTTTTGGAACTTTAATCTTGCCGGACCAGTTTGATTCCAATAGTGCAACTTTTGGAAAGAAAGAAAAGAATTATTTCTTCTTAGTTCTTGGTTGAAAAATAATGGATCGATAAGTAGACGAAAATATTTCAAGGAAAAGAGGGAACTAAAAAGACAACCTTTTTATTACTTTTGATGTTACTAAAATTGGCTGACATTTTGCCCCCCAAACTTGATTTCATAACCTTTCAACCTTGATTTATTAAATTTTTTTAGGCCAAACGACTATTTCCCACCCAAAGTATTCTCTATTCTCAACTTTTCATCATTTAATTTTGAAAATTTTATTTATTCACTCATAAATGGTTAAAATTAACGAAATCCTAACCCTTTTAAATTTAATTTCTTCTAAATTTTTCTCTTCTTAATAGAATATAAAAAGCCACAAAGATCATACAAGTACATCAGCTGGTCTTTTTGCTTCTGTATTGTAAACCATCGAAGTTCCTTGTAATTTCCATCATTTGCAAGCCACAATTTGGGGCGAATCATGATAATTTTCCTATTCAAACACAGAACTTGACAATTATAAAGCTCTGACATTTAATCATATGCATTCCTATGCTGTATAATAATATTCCATTCCATCTATCCAATAACCTACTGGAATTTCTTTCAAACACTGTCATTTGTAAGCAAACAACATCAATCATCATCAAATTCAAGAACAATGACAAATGATATTTCAAAAACTTTATTTAAAAGAATTTCAATCCCAGATTATAACAATACACGCATTACCAACTCATTTTAAAATCTCAACACCTATTTACAAAACCTTTTTGATATAAGCATTATACCATACACCCACTTGCTAACTCAACCATTTTCATCACCCTAAACAAATATTCAATCCCAACTTCCAAACATGAACGCTCAACCCAAATCCTATTTACAGAACCATTTTGGCTCCAAAAATTAAACCACATGCACAATTTTTGAACCTTAAACCACTTCCCTCAACATAAGCCATCTTCACAACCAAAAATAAACCCTACAACTTGGACAAACTTATTTTAATACCCTATCTCCTATTTACTAACCTTTTATCGACCATATTCAATAAAATACAAGAGACACAAACTCACCAGAAGCTGTCATCGTTAAAGAGGGTGTTTCTGGCTTTTCTGATATCTTCGGATATCAACTACAATCATCTGTTATAGATTTATATTACTGAACCCCAAGAAATTCCGATCCGAACAATATAGTAGCGAAAAACAGAAAAAAATATAACAACACGATATACTTGGTTCGGATCTCGTAAAAGAAATCCTACATCCAAGGCAGAGGTGTTTCTCTAGTCAAATCCACTAATATCAAGTTCGATTACAATATACAAACATGCGGATCTCAATCTCTGTACATCCAAACCAATATACAAAGCAAATACACGACAAAACAAAGTCAAAGAGAACCTGACTTCACCGTAGAGACACCGACAATCGAACTCAGAGAGCAAAACTCAGCCACATAGCAGCCACGAGACACACAAAACAGAGAAGAAGAAAACCCAGTAGCCTGTCGCCTCTATTTTCTTTTATTTCTCTCTTCTCTCTATTTTATAGCTCTCAGCCAATGCAAGCTTTTATACTTAGGTCAACACAAGTGAAAGCTCAGCTGAATTACCAAACTGCCCTCACTTACTAAATGAAATGACTCATGCATCCTTAGTTCTAATTACATTACTGCCCTTATAGTTTTTAAACAAACATTACAAACTCCACCTTGTTTGAAAACTACAAGACTCAAACATGAATTTCACTAGCAAAAAACACCTCTGCAAGACAGACTCACACCTTTCCAATTTGTAACAAGTCTAAGACACTCTTAAACTTGTTTATTGGAACAACCTTTGTTAAAATATCAGCAGGATTAACCTCTGAAGCAATTTTCTCCAGAATTACCTGACTTTTAGACAAAATTTCCCTTATAAAATGCAACCTAACATCTATATGCTTTGTTCTCTCATGAAAAGCACTATTTTTAGACAGATTTATTGTACTTTGTGAGTCACAATAGATCACAGGAGTACCAAAATGCAGCCCCAATTCTTCTGTTATACCTTTCAGCCACAAAGCATCTTTCGTAGCCTCTGTCAATGCAACATATTCAACTTCTGTTGTAGACAAAGCAACAATATGTTGAAGACAACTCTTCCAACTTATCACATTATCACCAAATGTGAAAATCTAGCTAGTTAGAGACCTCCTCTTGTCTAAATCTGCAGCATAATCTGAATCATAGTATCCTTTAACATGTAAACTATTAGTATCAGATGCAGTATATACAAGAGCAAAATCACATGAACCTTTCAAGTATCTCAACACCCATTTCACAGCATTCCAGTGTGTTTTACAAGGTTTTCCCATAAACCTACTCACCAAACTGATTGCATAAGCAATATCAGGCCTAGATCCTATCATAGCATACATTAAACTACCTACCACATTTGCATAAGGAATCTTTTTCATATATTCAGATTCATCAGTAGGTAAATCATGCAAAACAGACATTAATTTGAAATGAGCTCCAATAGGAGTACTAACAGATTTAGCATCATGCATACCATACAATTCAAGAACCTTTTTAACATATTCAGATTGAGACAGAGTTAAAATACCTTTACTCCTATCTCTATTAGTGTCCATCCCTAAGATTCTTTTTGTAGGTCCTAAATCTTTCATTTCAAATTCATCTTTTAACAATTTTTTCAACCTATTCAAATCACTTATTTTCTTTGAAACAATACGCATATCATTCACATATATCAACAAGTAAACATAGTTGCCTGTTTTAGTTTTATAAAAATAAACACAATTATCAAAGTTACTTCTAGAAAAGCCAACAGAGAGCATATAGTCATCAAACCTTTTATTCCATTGTCTTGGTGACTATTTTAGGCCATACAATGACCTTTTTAGTAAGCAAACCATATCTTCAGATCCAGGTTTCTCAAAACCCTCTGGTTGCTCCATATAAATCTGCTCTTCTAGATTACCATGAAGGAAGGCAGTAGTAACATCTAGCTGTTCAAGTTCTAAATCAAATAACACCATAACAGATAAAATAAGCCTTATTGATATATGTTTAACTACAGGTGAAAAAATTTCATGATAGTTAATTCTTTCTACTTGGGAAAAACCCTTTACAACAACTATAGCCTTAAATCTTCCATTTTCAAAGCCTGGAGCAGCAGGTTTTCTTTTAAAAACCCATTTACAACCTATAATCTTTTTATTTACAAGTCTTTTAACAAGAATCCATGTGTTATTTTTATGCAGGGAATCAATTTCAGCTTGCATGGCATTTAACCATTCTTTTTTGTGTTTACTCATATAGGCTTGTTTGAAATTTAAAGGATCATTCAATTCAATGCAATCACCTATATTAAATACATATGATATAAGATCTGCATGAACATATTTAGATGGCAGTTTAATAGTTCTTCTAGTCCTATCTCTAGCTAATTGATAATCAGAAAAATCAGAATATGCATCACTATCTAAACTACTTTGACTCTGACTCTGTGATGGTTGCTAGTTCAAACCCCTATCTTCATACTTTGGAGCATGAATTGGATCTGAGCCCAAACCAGATCCATCACTTGACTCAACACTAGCAGAATTTTTTAAGTTAGAATTCTCCACCTCAATATAAACATGTTTAGACTGAGATTGGTTAGAGATAAACAGATCTTTATAAAAAACAAATTCATTAAACACAACATCCCTGCTAACCACACATTTTAATTCATCAATTAACCAGACGTTATAACCCTTAGTCCTTGTCGGGTATCCTAAGAAAACAACCTTTAAGGCTCTAGGGTTCAGCTTACCCTGTTTCACATGGATATAGGCAAGACATCCAAAAGGTTTCAAGTGATTTAAATTTGGTGGTTTACCAGACCACAATTCAATATGAGTCTTAAAATTAATAACAGAAGAGGGTGATCTATTAATCAAATAACAAACAGTAGCAACTGCTTCAGCCCAGAATTTCTTACTCAATCCTGAGTTAGCTAACATGCATCTTACCTTGTTCAGAATGGTCTTATTCATTCTCTCTGTAAGACCATTCTGCTGAGGAGTGTCTGCACAGGTTCTATGTCTCAAGATTCCAAATTGTTTACAAAAATTAGTAAACTATTTATTACAAAATTCAAGACCATTGTCTGTTCTTAAAACCTTTAGTTTCTTATTGGTTTGATTTTCAACAAGAGTTTTCCATTCTTTAAAAAATTCAAATGCTTGATTCTTAGTTTTTAAAAAATAAACCCATACTCTTTTTGAAAAATCATCCACAAAGGTTAGAAAATAATGAGTATTAGATAGAAAACTAGGTACCTGAGGAGAACCCCATAGATCTGAATGCACATAATCAAGAATGTTCTTTGATTTATGAGTAGCAGCTGCAAACCTCAACCTTTGTGACTTCCCTAAAACACAATTCTCACAAAACTCTAATGCAGAAATTCTGTTAGAATTAATCAAGTTTTGTTTACAAAGTTCTTGCAAGCCCAAGAAACTAATGTGTCTTAGCCTTTTATGCCACAAAACAGTTTCATTCACCTTATCAGGTTTAGAAGACATTGAGTCACTAACAGTTGTTCCTTCTAAAATGTATAACCCATTTATTAGTTTAGCTCTCATTATTACTAAAGCTCCTCTCATTATTTTAAGCATACCTTTTCCAGATTTATAAGAATAACCATTGGAATCTAACAAACTTAAAGATATTAGGTTTCTTCCCAATTTAGGAACTAATCTAACATCATTGAGAATTTTAATAGAACCATGAGCAAGTTTCAGTTTAATTGCACCTATACCGGTTACCGCACATGCATCATCGTTACCCATTAAGGCTTTTCCCCCATTTATCTGTTTTAAATCTAAAAACCAGTCTTTTCCAGGTGTCATATGAAAGGTGCATCCAAAACTTCAGTACTGTCATAGCCATCAAGTAGATTTACAGACTCATGTTTCTCATTATTTGAAGGAAAATTCATTTTCTTTCTTTCAGGGCAATCTCTTTTCATATGACCTTCTTTATGACAATTCCAACAAACTCTTTTAGATCTAGACTTAGATCTATAATTTCTTTTATCTTTTTGTTGAATTTTCTTTTCTGTTCTGCCTCTTACTTGCAAGCCTTCACCTATAGTTTTCTTTTCTATCTTCATTTCTAAATCTTTTGACTTAAGAGCCCCTAAGATATCTTCTAAAGAAAGAGACTCTCTACCATATTTGATAGCAGCTTTAACATCTTTAAAAGTTTCAGGCAGTGAGTTCAAAATAATAATGGCTTGATTTTCATCTGAAATCTTTTCTTCTATATTACCCAAATTAATAGTAATTTTATTGAACTCATCTAAATTTTCTTCTAAAGACTTTCCTGGATCCATTTTAAAACCCAAAAGTTGCTCTTTCAAATATATCTTATTAGTCAAAGATTTAGTCATGTAAAGTGATTCAAGTTTCAACCATAATTTTGCAGCAGTATTTACATCATCAACTTGTCTTAAAACGTTATCAAAAAGATGTAAAATAAGCAAGCTATAAGCAGTTTCAAGTACCTCAGCCTTCTGAGATTCTGTCATATTAGAAGGTAAAACATCTACACCTTCCAAGGCCTTTGCACACCTTTGATGCACCAAGACAACCCTCATATTTTTCCTCCAAATATTAAAATCATTTTTTCCATTAAATTGTTCTATTTCCAGTCTTGTTGACCCTATTATGTTCTTTGCTATTTCTTTTAGTTTCTTTAATCCTACAAATACCAAAAGAAAACACAACAGTACCAAGAAAGCAAAGTACTCACAACAAGAACACAATCTTTCTGAAATATATTCAAATATATCAAGAGACACAACACATATATTTCACCAAAATATATTGAAAAGCACGAAAGCCAAACACATCTCAAGATATACACAAACAGCCGAATATAAACGGAAAAGAAATGAAAATAGGTCAAAAAATCATAGATCTGAAAAATCTTTAGTGGCTCTGATACCATTTGTTATAGATTTATATTACCGAACCCCAAGAAATTCCAATCTGAACAATATAGCAGCGAAAAATAAGAAAAAATATAACAACACGATATACTTGGTTCGGATCTCGTAAAAGAAATCCTACATCCAAGGCAGAGGTGTTCCTCTAGTCAAATCCACTAATATCAAGTTTGATTACAATATACAAACACACAGATCTCAATCTTTATACATCCAAACTAATATACAAAGCAAATACACGACAAAACAAAATCCAAGAGAACCTGACTTCACCATAGAGACACCGACAATCGAACTCAGAGAGCAAAACTTAGCCACACAGCAACCACAAGAGGCACAAAACAGAGAAGAAGAAAACCCAGCAGCCTGCCGCCTTTATTTTCTTTTATTTCTCTCTTCTCTCTATTTTGTAGCTCTCAGCCAATGCAAGCTTTTATACTTAGGTCAACACAAGTGAAAGCTCAGCTGAATTACCAAACTGCCCTCACTTACTAAATGAAATGACTCATGCATCCTTAGTTCTAATTACATTACTGCCCTTATAGTTTTTAAACAAACATTACATCATCTTTCAAAACTTGTAACACTAGACGTGAATCAACAAGATACGACTTGAACTACTAGGCTTAGGGTTAATTAACGTGTTTTTGTTTTTATAGAACTTGATTTAGTTTTTACAAACCAAGTAACAACCTGGTAGAAAGATAATTGAATCATAAGAAGAAAATGTAAAAGTAGATTGAGCAAAAGAAAAAGAGAAGAAAATCAAAGAAAAAATGGCTTCTAAAAGAGAAAAAGAATTTGGAAGAAGAAAAGAGCAAGAGAAGCAAATGAGGAAGATAGACAAGAATGAGTATGTGCGTGATAGGACCTCCTCTCTTGTATGACAAACCATTTTTAAATTCAAAATGAAATTACAAAGTTGCCCTTTCATCTTAAATTTTCTGTTAACTGAGTTACTATTTAGGTGGGAAAATGTTATTAATGTTAAATAAGGGTGGAAAAACCTTGCGTGGGCAATGTTGGTTGCTCTTATATTTAATAGGCAGATTCCGTTTGAAAATTTTAATCGACATTATTCTTGCTTCTCAATTATTAAAGCTGCCAGGCCCCACTATTAACAACCTTTTTGGCAAGGCAAGGCAAGGCAAGGCAAGGCAACCCACCCCCACAAAGTATGATACGTCAATCTGCTTCTCTGTTTTCTTTTTTTAAAACCTTGGATTTACTGGTGAGTTTCAAGGAAATGTTTTCCAAAGAGAAGAACAAGTAATTTAGAGGTCCGTCAGGAAACTTCAATGAATTTGGTTTGTGATTACAGAGTCTTTGCTCAGTCAACTTGCAATAATAATGAAAGATTGTGTAGTTTTGAGATTGAATTGGTCAAAAATAGAATATTTTGAATTTTCGGAAAACACAAAATACTTCTATTAAATTTATACTAAATGATTATTTATATTTATGAAATTTTATTAAATGTAATAATTATTTATACATAACACTTTTTTACATGATATATTCAGATAAATTTTTAATTTTATAATAAATATTATCCTAATCAATGCACTTATTAATGTATTGATTGAGTTAGTCGAAAACAAAATATTTTAATTTTTGTGAAAACAATAAGATTTTTTTGGAAATAAAATATTTTTATCAAATTTATGTTAAATAATTATTTATATGTACCTAATTTTATTAAATATAATAATTATTTATTAAGATAGTTTTTCATTTTTTAATAAAATATTACAAAACCAAGGCAATTATCAGTGTATTGGTCACATGGGCATTAATCTTCTGTCTCTTCAGCTTCTTCATTTCCTGTTTCTTACCTGCAAACAAGTAACGCAAACACTTTGTGGTGCCTGAAAACTTAGCTCTACTTCTCAGATCAAGCCATCAACTTGTACTTGTACATGTTCTAAACCTTCCCTTTATTTATAATTGTCTATTGCTTCTGATTGCTTTTCTATTATTTTCCCTTATCAATTCTCTATCGTTTTATTAGATCTGTTTTATACTCAGTATCAATAAATTTCGTTTAAAAAAAAAAAAGAAAAGAAATTAGCTTTGTTCTCAACTTCTCTTAATAGTATTACTTGCAGTGATCTGTTTCCTTCAAGCTAGACTACATTCATTGAGGGTTTGCTCTTAAAAACTTCGGCTTTGATAGTTGTTTCCCAGTTTGTTTATTAATCTTTTCTCTTAAATGTTTGCTGAATTATTTTGTTATATAATATTGTCCACTTCTTTTTCTTTCATTTCCCTTGCCTCCTAAGTACCCTTTAATTTTAGCTTTACTTGAAAAAGATTTAAGGAAAAAAAAAAAAAAAACAGAGAGTGTGTAAATAGATTTAAGAAAAGATTTATCTTTTCTCTCAAAAACTTATATCAATGTATTCACAACACAATGAACTATCTTTAGATCTATAACAACACAAAAAAGGAGCAAGACAAAACAATCAAAATGAAGATAAATGTTAGTGACAAATTTGGTAAATTCTCTACAACTCTCTGGTGCATACACTTCAAACATACATAAATGGATTCAACTTTTAGATTTTAAGGATGTAAAAATGAAACCAAGACATAAATGAATGATTCCACCAACCTTAGGGTCTTCCACTACCAAATTTCCACCAAGATAATTGGACAAAGGAAATGAGGGATAAAAGCTTCAATGTTTTATCTCTAGTTTCATTCAAAATGCCAACCCTAAAAAAATACAAATGAAGGCCCACCCTTTATATAGGAAACATGGACGATAATGATACAATTTTGTCAACAAAATTAATTAAAAATCAATTAAACTCCTTAATGTATGTTAAGTAATCCATCATGAACTAAACCCATACCTCATTAATTTACTAGGAAACAAAAGTGGTTATCTTTTTCCTAAATTTAGGAAATATGTCTCCTATCTTTGCAACCAAGTTTCCATCTAACTCTAAAACAACTAAATATACAAGTTTGGGCCAAATGGGCTTCTTAAAGCTCCTTGGATGGTTTGGGCTCAAAATGGATTTCATTTGTTGCTTCTTTGGGCTAATGAGTGTAAGCTATTCTCTTAGACCTTGGGTGCATACTATGAGACTATGCTCAAAAGTGAGATTGGGCTAAAAATGAGGAAGCAATGCTTTTTTTGGCTTGTGAGTTGTTGGATTTTCATCTTTCTTGGTTTCAAGGGTAGCATGGAGGCTTGAGGAAGGCTTGGAACTCGAGAATGGTGATGAAGCCGAGTATGCATCCCTCACTACAAATCCTAGATGATTTTTTTTAAAGAAACGAAAGAACTTAGAGTTTTAGATCTTACTCGATTTCATTTCTTTTCATTACCTTCATCTGTTTCCTACTTAAAAAACCTTAAAACATTGTGTTTGGACTACTGCTTGTTAAAGGATTTAAGAGTTCTGGGAGAGCTAAATAAATTAGAAATTCTTAGCTTCTTAAGCTCTAACATTAAACAGTTACCAGCAGAAATCAAACAATTGACTTGATTGAAGTTATTAGATTTGAGCAATTGTATAAACCTTAAATACATTGCACCAAATGTCATCTCCTGCTTTTCTTAGTTAGACGAACTTTATATGGGCAACAATTTTGCTCAATATGAAGTTGAAGGAGTGGATAATCAAGGACAAAGAAATGCTAGTCTTAAAGAGTTAAAGTAGTTGTCTACCCTATAAGCTTTACATCTTCATGTTCAGGATGCTTGAGTTATGCCACGAGACTTGTTCTTAAAGAAATTGAAAAGTTATAAAATATTTATTGGAGATAAATGGAAGTGGTTAGGTAAAAATGACCTTTCAACTTCAAGAACATTCAAATTGAAGATAAGTGATCATGTTTATTTGGGACAAGGAATTAATAGTTCGTTGAAGATGATTGAAGAGCTCTTTCTTGAGGAAATGAATGGAGTAGGTTATGTTCTTTATGAACTCAATTTAGATGGTTTTCCACATTTAAAACATCTACATGTAAATGATGGTCTTGATATTTTTTATATCATTAACTCAGTTGCTTGGAAACTAGCCTTTCCCAAGTTGGAGTCCTTGATCCTTTGTAATTTGATTAAATTGGAGAAGATATGTCATGGTCAAATTAATGCAAGGTCTTTTAACAAATTAGAGATCATAAAAATAGAAAATTGTGATAGATTGGAGTATCTCTTTGCCTCCTTCATGGCAAAAAACCTTATGCAGCTACAAGAAATTGAAGTGATTGATTGTAAGAACCTAAAAGAGCTTTTTGGTGAACAAAGTGATGACCATGGTGATGAAATTGAGACAAATAATAAGACAAAGTTCAATCAATTGTGTTCTTTGACACTACAATGCCTACCCGAATACATTAAGATCGGTTTGACATGACAACATGTTTTGTATTTTCCATTTTTTATTTTCTTTTGATGTAAAAAGGAGTATTCTTATTAGTTCGTAAGTTATTTTTAAGGGCAATATTTGTTTCTACAGGTTGTCTTTCCAAGAGTGGAGAACTTGAAACTGTATTCAATTAATTTTGAGAATACATGGCTTGATAGACCTCTGTTAATGTTTTCTTATAGTCAATGCTTAAAAAGCTAAGCATTGAGCAATATCCTTGCTTGAATTTTTTGTTTTCATCTGCCATGGTCAAAAGTCTTAATGAACTCCAAAAGTTGGTGATAAGCAATTGTAAGTCCATGGAAGTAATACTCGACTCAAAAGGAGTACAAAAAGAAGAAAAGATAATTGATATGAGTTTTTCTAAACTGTTGTACATGAAGTTTGAACTTCTACCAGAACTCACAAGTTTTGGCACCGAGAATTTAATTAAATTCCTATTGGATTCATCAACCCATGATGGGTTGACCCGATCCATTAAGGTTAAAAGACAATATTATTAACCTTTATATTGAGAATGACTTATTTACCCTTAGCAGTTATTGAAGTTAACTGCTACTCTCTCTCTCTCTCTCTCTTTTTTTTTTTTTTTATAGAAGTCACATAACTTTCATTAGGGTAGTGAGTCGGACGCTCATAACTCTCATAAACGCTCTCAATATACTACTTTGCTTCACCTACAATATCTTCACAGAAAACAGAAAAGTAAATCAAGTAAAGTGTTGTGGATTGTTAATCGGAGCGCATTAGATCACCAATAATCATCAGAATTCCAGATATCAAATTCGGGTATGCTTTTCTATGATCTTGGACCTTTTTAATTTTCGCTAACATTGATATTAGAGCCTTGTTTTATCTGTGTAATTGTGTTGTTGGTGATGTAAGCATGGTTCTGAAGCATTTTTAGAAATTAATTGCCATGAACAGTGTTATTTTTAATATAAATACGTACGAACCTATTTTAATTATTGATTAATTCGTTGTACTTTTGTGAAATTGATGCCTAGAATCATATTAAGATGAATTCTGGATATGAGATGCATGTTTAGTTATAAAAGATTGCATTGAATTCACCTTAAATTGATTGAATTCCAATGATAAGTTCTCACCCAAAAAAAAAAAAAATTGTGACATTCATGCATTTAATTCATTGAAATTCAATGATGTTTTCACTGTAAATTACATGAATCTAGATCGTTGAGTATCTGGCTTCAAAAGCCCTATGAAATCACCATCGTTGGATGGCCAGAATATGGCCAATTCTACCGTCGAAATGGTTAGGGTTCATACTACATTACGAGTTACAATTAGATTGGGAAAACCTGTTTCGACCCACTGGTCAACGGATTGGTCAAAATCTATTGGTCAACGGGTCAAACCGTTTAATCAATTGGGGTGACCAGACCCGAGTCCCAACCCATAGGTTGGATAGTTAATGTTTGATCTGTCAATGATCAAACAGTTGACTAGTCAACATTTAATATTGGACCGATGCATAAGGACTTTTCCCAGTGTGTGGAAGTGTGTGAAGGCACGTGAGATTATTTCTTCATTGCATGGTGATGCTTGAGCCAATTTTTTGACATATGGGAGTGTGTGCATGCTTCTGTGTATGTTTGGCAGTTTGTATAGACTTGGATTCTATTCTGTGTAATCTGTTTTACATGAATTGAACACTTATAGGTGTTTTTTGGATCATGGTTTTGGATTATACTGTTAGAATATGCCTTAAAAACCAATTGCTTTGTTGGTTTTAAGGGTTGTATATCTTGCATATACATTATTAATAAAAGAATAGTTCTATCATACTTCACATGTTTTTTGCGTCACTTTTATATCTATGTTGTAGTTGTATATTACATCCATATTAGCTACATGCATATGACATGTGGAAGGTCCCGATGAGTTTTAATAAACATCATCAAATTGTTCCTTGCATAGACAATCTGTTTGGGCAATAGTATTGCATAGTGGGTATGTGTTATATAACCATAATATATTAATGGATGATATTAGACATCGTGGATATACATATATGTAAATAATAGAACCGTTTGATGGTTAGAGAACTGATCAAAGGTTATTATATTATATTGTTTATCGAACGTGACCGTTGAATGATGATCACATGGGCATCAATATGTAGTCAATGATACATCGTAAATCATACTAGTGTATAGATCTTTTGACTTGAGATATCACAGTTGTGCTTCATTTCGGAACGTATGGTTCATATAGTGTATACCACGAGGCTAATCATGTCTTGTTCAGAAATCGCTTTGATCATATATTGCTTGAGCGAGAGGATAAGTGATGATCATATAGGGATCTGTCAGCTCGACTGCTCCTGAGTTCCCATACGAATATTAAGAAACATGAAAATTTAAGACACTGGCCAGTGTAGATAAAAGTTCACATGAAAAGAGTTTCGATGTGGCACGTTTTGAGGTATGACTTGATATTCAGAAAGATTAAATATTAGATTTTGACATTCCATGAATCCAAGTTTAATCGAGATGTAACGACGGAGGGATTGAACTACATGGTAAGTGTGAGTAAGAAAGGTTTATTTGACATTATGTGAAACTTGTACTTCATTGTGATGTAGGGGTCATGAGACATTGCTAAATGACACCACATGATCAGTGGGAGCTTCGTTTTGTAGCGAAAAAAGAAGTACATCAGTTAATGACAGTTTTGGATTATATAGTGATAGAATGAAACGTATTGTCCGATATGGGGTCTACGACTATGTCACTATGAACCTTGAAGGTTACACCCATATTTCAAGAAAGAAAATGGTGTTATGAAGCTGAAAATATTTATCCATGGTTGGCTAGCACTTTCCGAGGATAAAAATTGTGTTTTTCGAATAAGATTCGAAAAAGGGGCAAAATTATCATTTTGTACCTTCTAAATTGTTTAGAAAGTTGTATGAATAATTTTAGGCACAAATTATTCAACATGTGTCAAATTATGATTTACTCTTAATTATCAATCAATGGGAATTAGACACATGATTTAACTTGATAAATATCAAGTTAAAAAGTAATAAATGGGAGAAAAAACATAGAAAAATATAGCTTTTTCTTCTTTTTCCTCCTTTTGCCGGGAAAAGGTTCCATTTCTCTTCCTTGAAGGGTGCAAGTCAAGAGATCACTAATTTTAGTGATTGAAGCTTCCTAACTTCAAATTAAATTATAAGGTACAAGGTAGTTTATATGTTTCTATGCATTATTTCTTAAAAGAATATGTAAATTTTATATTACCATTGTTACATATGATGTGAACATGACCAAAAAAATTCTAATTTTCTTGTCAAAATCCTACATATACATTACTAAATATGTGAACATGTTGATTAAGGACTACTATCTGAACTATAAGATGAATTCGAAGCACAACTTATTCACTCACATTTAGACCATGATTGGGAGAATATTAGAATTAAGAAATGAGGCATATACCTAATTCATAATGAAAGGATATATGGACTTTTGATATCAATGTCTGATCATTAGACCAATATAATTACCAATATTATCCGAGATGATAAGAAAGTATTGAACTTCTAGGATTGTTTGTATGAGTTACAAAAAGCAGAAGAGCGAAACATTCATAAAAAAATCTACAACTCTTTCTATTTTCCCAAATCAACGAAGCCTGAGCCATGTTGGCTATTGCAAACAATGTAAGAACTTTACACTGGATAAAGTTACTTCGAGGATTGTTGAAAAAATTGAAGAGGTCTATTGTCCTCAAGATTGGTATCGAGTGGAAAAATGATTGATTGTTAAAATATCATGTTTCAACAATTATAAACCACAGACCAAAGATGGTTCAGATTCTAGTTCTAGTTAAGAATGGTCCTAGTCATTGAAATGTTCGAATATTCATGCCTATTGTTTATTTTTTTTAGTATGCTATTGTATTGAACTCTTTTCTTTTTGAATTATGGAAATATTGAACCATATGTTGATTCAATATGTATTATAATTATTTGTGGGAATTCTGAGATTGGTAGAATTGAACTATTCTTGTCTAGAATATACATTGATGTGATTGGATTAATTATTAAAATATTGAACATTTGTGTCATAGACGATGATTGAGAATATGATGAACTTTCAATTCTATACCTTTTGTGAAATATTTAAAATTTTAATGCACAATTGTGACAATAAAATGTGTATATATATTGGTATATGTTGTCGTTGACACCCAAATTAAAATCCTAAATTCTTGCAACAAAAATGTAGTAAAGGAAAGTAAGGATCGTTTCCTCGAAGAGTTTTAATTATTACGTCGTCACCAATCAATCAAAACAAGGAATAAAAGGGGGGTTTTGAATTGAATGCAAATTATAATGAAAAACAATAAATAAAAATTCAGTGAAGTAATCTGAAAGGAATAAATCAATTTAACAAACCTTGGTCTATGGTCACATCCACCATTGGAACTACGATTGATCATCGATACTAAAAATATCAAATTAATTACTCGAATATTCTTTGCGATATTAATTACCTGTCATTTCTTATGATTAGTTAACCAAAAACATGTATTCCAATTAACCCTTATTGATTAATAATTCAGATACAATTGCGAATTTAATTAAACAATAGCATTACGAATCAGAAAGACCAACAAAGCAAGACAACACAAACGTACGACATTGCATTTAATCCAGTCGATTATTTTCCTAGGATTTATAGTTTCTAACGTAGCAGATGATAAACCTAGTTACCACTTCGATTAGATGGATTGAACAATTACGGATTCAATATCTAAACTAGCAATAGATTATATTAATTGATAAACTAATCGCGTGCCTTAGAAATCAACCAACACAATCATGAAAAATAATTCAGAAAGATAATCAATACTCGAATAATTAAAAAGATGCATTAAAGAACAAAAATAAATCTCACAATCATTGTAGTTCTATGGTTTCAAATCCCTTCAACCAAGAGAAAATATTTAGCCTTTGTAAACCATATTTTGCTCTCTAATCCTCCAATTACAATGATGAATAATTTCTAGCAAAATAAAAATAAAAGTATATATATTTTCTCCCTACTAAAAATCTGGAAATAAAAGTCAATCCTAATCTCCTAATCCAATCAAGCAAAAGTGATATATATCTTCCCAAAAAGAAAGGAAAAGATATATATTTTAATGTATATCCTTCCTCCAAAAATATCATTTCTTATCTATCTCAATTAATCCTCTTTTCCAGCTAGTAATTATCTCTTTTCTAGGAAGCAAATCCTGATACTTTGTGGACCTTTGCAACTGATCTGGACATCCAGATTTAATTTTTGAATTCTACTTTCGTCATTTCACGTGCCCACGCCTAGTCAGTATCACAAAATTTGTAGATTAACAGGTATGCTCCAATTTTTCATCTTTTTGGCCCAACTTACTCCAAAAAGGCTCAAAGCTTCCTAAATGCAAAAAGATAAGTAATTCCATTAGATTGAATTAAATTTTCACACAACATAAGGGAATTAGAGATCAAAATAATAAAAATTAATGGTGTTATCATATATCTTATTGTTAGTGTTGTGTTAGCATATCTCTGTAGTTATATAGAAATGGCTTCAAAAAACATTATTGCTGATTTGAATAAGGGAGAAAGATTGAATGAGAATAATTATAAGATATGGAGAATGAGAATTCACTATATCCTAGATGAACATGATGCCCTAGAGGCTGTTAATCAAGTCATAGAAAAACCCTAACTAGTTAAAGGGCAAAATCCTAGCACTGCCTAACATAAGCGTGACATGGACACTTATAGTACATGGAAAAAGAAAGATTCAACTGTTAAAGGCATTTTGATAAGCTCAATGAATGATGACATTGCTTATCAATATGAGCAATATAAAACTACAAATGCTATGTGGGTAGCATTGATGGAGAAGTTTGGAGGAATGACTGTCTCCAAACTGAGGCAGTTGACTATTAAATTTGATACATATAAGAAAGTTTCCAATAAGTTGATGAAATAATATCTAAAGGAAATGTTAAACATAATAACTGAGCTAAAGAAGGTTGGGTATGATCTGACTGATGAATAGCAAGTTTAGGCTATTATACGATCTTTACCTGATAATTGAGAGCACATGAAAGTCAATATGGCTCATAATGATAACATCAAGATTTTCGATGACATTGCTCACCATGTTGAATTAGAAGCTGAGTGCCTAGAGGTTACTGGACCAAATGCTCATGTATATGTTACTGAGTCCAGTTCAAGGAAGTTTTCTAGTTATAAGAGAAAATGGCAAAAATCCAAAAAAGGAAAAGAAATCGTCCAAAGACCTATGAACAAGAATTAGTGGTTCAAGTGTAAAAGAGGCAAATACATTGGGAAAAGAGATAAGATAAATCTAACTTGTTATAACTTTGGAAACAAAGGTCATTTCGCCCATGAATACATGGAGCCAAAGAAGGTATTGCTTTATCTTATCTTAAAATATGAGATTTATATTTCTAGTACCATTTTCTTAACTGATTCTCATTCTATGTGGACTGTAGACTTAGGAGCCATAGACCATGTAGCTCGTGCTAGAGAAGCTTTCGTGGAATTTTGTCAAATACTGAGGGAAACGTAATGGATTTATATAGGTAATAATGTTAAAGTAGAAGTTGAAGGAATGGGCACATGAAAATTGTTTTTGGTGATGGTCAAACCTTGTACCTATATGATGTCTTATATGCTCTAGAAATTCGACAAAATTCAGTCTCTATAATAGTT
Organism: Mangifera indica; assembly: GCF_011075055.1. Taxonomy (NCBI): domain Eukaryota; kingdom Viridiplantae; phylum Streptophyta; class Magnoliopsida; order Sapindales; family Anacardiaceae; genus Mangifera; species Mangifera indica. The sequence goes on from NC_058148.1 coordinate 587,129, forward strand.
CTGTTAAAACTAGGATATTGTTTAACTTTCTTTGGGAACTTGATTAAAATTTATTATGATAATGTATTTTATGGATCTGGATTTCTGTCTAAAGGTTTTATGATGCTAGACACCTTATTTTGTAATAATTATAATTCTTTTAGTTTTTTGTTATATCTAACTCTTAGTAGTCTGGTTGTGGATGCAAAAAAATGGCATATTAGATTAGGGCATATTGGCTAAGAAAGCATAAACAGACTAACCTGTGAAGGTTTAGTAGGACCTATCACAAAATTAGATCTGCTTGTTTGTGAGCATTATTTAGTTGGAAAAAACTATTAGAAATCCTTTTGGCAAAACTATTAGAGTTAAGATTCCTTTGCAACTTGTACACTCAAATATTTGTGGTCTTATAAATGTCAGAGCTAGAAAAGGAGCATTTTATTTCATCACTTTCATAGATGATTATTCACGTTTTGGTTATGTCTATTTGATCTCCCATAAGTCAAAAGCAATAGATTGCTTTAGACATTACCTAAATGAGGTTGATAATCAGTTAGACAAAAAAATAAAAGCTTTGAGAATTGACCAAGACTGTGAATATTTATCTACTGAATTTAAGGAAATATGTAGTGGAAAAGGAATTATGAGGCAACTCACGATTCCAAGAACTCTGCAACAAAATGGTATAACAGTGATAAGGAACTGAACTCTATTAGAAATGGTTAGATCTATGATGGCGCAACAAATCTTACAATTTCGTATTGGAGAGATACTCTATTGACTGCAACTTATATACTTAACTGAGTGCCTACTAAGTTAATAACTTTCACTTCTTATGAGTTATGGACAAGTAGGAAACCTGAATTGAATATGATGCAACTTAAGGGTCTACTGCATACATCCATGACACATTCCATAAATTTAGAAAATTGGGACCAAGAGGCAAGAGATGTATCTTTATAAGACACTCTAAGCACTCCAAAGGGTATGTGTTCATAAGGGATGACTCTGATAGAAGAATGACTGAAATAATATATAGCGATGCAATATTCAAAGAAGATGAATTTTCTAAGAATGATGATATTGATAAAAGTGTTTATCTGTATAAGACAAAAGAGGAATGTGGAGAAGGTTTGTCTCAATGACTATTAATTATGTCACAAGAGACAATGTCTTTACCTGTTCTAGATAGTAGGAGTGATGAGATTGATTTCCAACTTATTTTGGATAGTGGGAGTGAAGATCTTTAATTACATAGGAGTGAATGTCCTCAAATCCTTAAGAGATGTTTCGAAATTGAAAATGAAGTTTTAATAATTGCTCTTCCTAGAGACGATAAGCCTAAAAATATCAAAGAAACTCTATTATCCCTTAATAAAGAAAGGTGGCAAGAAGTATTGGAGGAAAAAATGAGAAATGAAATCCATGGAAATTAACCAAGTTTGGTGTTTGGTAGACTTACCACTAAGTCAAAAACCCATTGGAAATAAATGCATTCTCAAAATTAAATAGAAGGCGGATGGCTCAATGGACAGATATAAAGCTCGCCTAGTGGTGAAAGACTATACCCAACAAGAAGGTGTAGATTATGAAGAAACATTTTCATCTGTTATGAGATTTACTTTAATCTGTGTTGTTCTAGCTATAATAGTACACTTAGATATAGAATTACATCAGATAGATCTCAAGATAGCTTTTCTCAATGGAGAACTTGATAAAGAAATCTATATGGTTCAGCCTATAGGTTTTGTGGTAAAAGGCCAAGAATGTAAAGTATGCAAGCTCCAAAGATCGATATATGGCTTGAAACAATCATCAAAACAATGGTACTTAAAATTCCATAAGGTAATACTGTCTTATAATTTTAAGATGTTAGAATAAGACCATAATGTCTATGTGAAAAGGTCAGATGATAAGCTTATAATTCTATCTTTTTATGTGGATGATGTGCTAATAATTGAGAATGATTTAGAGTATATGATGATCATTAAAAATTGGTTATCCACAAATTTTAACATAAAGGATATGGGTGAAACATATTATATTTTGGGTATTAAAATCAAAAGAGATCGTTCTGAGAGATTTTTGGCTCTATCAAAAAAACATTTTATTCAAAAGATCTTAGAACGATTCAACATGGCGAACTGTAAACTCGTAGATAATCTTGTGTCCAAAGACTCAAAACGAAAGAAATGAAATGTCCTTAGTACCTTATTTGAGTGCAGTTGGAAGTTTCATGTACGCAATGATGTGTATTCACCCTGATATATGCTTCGCTATTAGGTTGGTTAGTCGATATTAATCAGATCTAGGAAAGGAATACTGGAAGACTGTCAAGAGGATATTGAGATATTTGAAAGACACTGTGGAAAACTATTTATGTTATCAAGGAGCAGATTTACGTATTATTAGCTATTCGGATGCTGACTAGGGTGGTGACTTGGACCAATACAAATCAACTTTTGATTATGCTTTCTTGCTCCAAAATGGTGTCATATCTTAAAGCAGCAAGAAATAGACATGCATAACCTTATCCACAATGGAAGCAAAATTTGTAGCATGTTTTGCAACTGTGCAAAAGGCTATTTGGTTGAAAAGATTTTTTGAGAATTTAGGCATACATGATATAACAGTTGGTCCAATAGTTGTACATTGTGATAATCAAGCTGCGATAGCTTTCATAAGAGATCCTAAGTTCCATAATAGAACCAAACATATCGACACCAGATATAACTTTATCAGAGACATCATTTTGAAGAAGGAAGCAATGGTACAATATATTTCTACGCGTAATATGGTTACTGATCCTTTAACCAAACTGATTTCAAGAGATGTATATCTTGCACATGTTAAGTCTTTTGGTTTGCGTAGAATATAATAGAGACTTGTTGAGTATATATTGTACTTGTAACACAACTTTAGAACATCATAGAATTTGAATTTATTTCGTTTACGTGTTTGAATTCTTAGTGTTTATCAATATACACATTGATTTTGAAAACTCAATAAGATGATAATGTCACATAAGTTTGATTGACTCTCTCACAAGAGCAATCACCTTTGACGCTGAGAAGATAGTGTGCAAAGATGAGACATGTTTCTTAAGATTGATAATGTTGAGAGAGAGTACTTAGAAGATGAGAATTACTCAAGAAATGAATTATTATATATGTCATCTTAATAATCAATTAAAATGAGGTTATAAATAGATGAATTTTAACAATGACTAGTTTAGATTCCCTACATCCAAATAACTTATGAATGCCAGATATGAGTTTTTAATATATAGTGATACCTGCAAGATTAGAGAGATGATTAAGAACTCAGGTTAGGTGGTGAGTGCAACGACTGAACTAAGATCTATACAATATTGGTACTGACATTTTGAAAAGATACACATTGTAGCACATGATTCATGCCATCTGTATATAAGCAAGATGACCATTTGAAGTAGTGGACGGATGAATCCCTGCTCCTTTACTATATGAGACTTTATGAAGATTACTTCATGTTAGTACTTTTTGACTCTTTACAGTTATTTGATGTTTACTCTTAGTGTTGCTATCTTAGCTTGAAACTTATTGTCATGCATGATTCGGTCTATGGAACATGACTAGAAAAACAATTAAGTTTAAATTGAGAATTTCGAGTAGAAAAAGGAAGACTTATATATTACGTGTGTCTATTGGTCGGTTGATCATGTCACTCATATAGGAGATTGGACTTGATTATGGATACATAAGAATATAACACAATGATAAATGAGGGATTAAAAGGAGCTAGTGTTATCGAGTAAGTTTGAGGTGCTACGAGACAAACACTCATTTTTCGGGTTGAACTGACTATGTTATTTCTAACAGATGTATAGTAAATTAGCTTTCAAGTGTAGGTTGCTTGCAAGATCGCACGACACATTTGCCAGTATAAATTACTCTATTTTGTAAGGTTTATGTGGAAGAGTTTTGTGATTCAGATCACCCCATCATGTGTGAATGAGAGATATTAGATCCGGTTCACCCATGATGGGTTGATCCGATCCATTAGCGTTAAAAGACAATATTATTAACCCTTATATTAAAAATGACTTCGTTGCCTTTGACAGTTATTAAAGTTAACTGCCACTTTTTTTTTTTTTTATAAAAGTCACGTAACTTCCATTGGAACAATGAGTCTGACATTTATAACTCTCATAAACGCTCTCAATATACTGCTTCTCTTCACCTACAATATCTTCACAGAAAACAAAAAAACAAATCAAGCAAAGTGTGTTATGGATTATTAATTGGAGAACATTGGATTACCAATCATCATTAGAATTCTAGATATAAAATCCGGGTATGCTTTTCTATGATCCTAGACCCTTTTAATTTTCACTAACAATTCCCCTCCTTAAAGGAACTTCACATTGAACAATGCTCTAATTTGAAGACATTCTTCTGCAAGTCTTTTCATCTAGGCACTGTAAGAGAAGAACCTAAAGAAGAAATGAACTTGGAAAACTACTTTATGAATATGAACTCTCTCTTCAACGAAAAGGTAATTTAGTTTATTCTTCAAACTAAAAAATAATACTACCTATTGCCTTCAAAATGTTTTTTCATTCAAAGAACAGATCAACCTGACTCAATATGTTGACAACTTTCACATTGTAAGCTTGTAGGTCTTTTACACAAAATATTTACATTATGAATTATTTGCTGTAGGTTGCTTTTCCAAGCTTGGAAAAGATGGTGCTTTACAGTTAGATAACTTGCAACTGATATGGCATAACCAAAAACTCCATGCGGAATCCTTCTACAAACTAAGAGTAGTGAGAGTCGAATCCTATGAAATGTTATTGACTATTGTTCCATCTAATACTCAAGGACATCTCACCTTTTGCTGTCTAGAGATATTGACTGTTAAGAAATATTGGAGTATGAAAAGTCTCTTTCCAATATCTATTGCTACTAGTCTCATGTAACTTAAAGAGCTGTGTATATCCTCTTGTGGGTTGAAGAAAATTGTTTCTGAGGAGGAAGTTAATGGCGCCCCTACATTTTTGTTCCCATGATTAACATATATCAATCTTGACAACTTATGGGAACTTAAATGCTTCTACCCGGGGTTGCATGCGACAAAGTGACCAATGCTAAAAAGTTTGGCTGTGTACAAGTGCAGGAAGATCAAATTTTATGCTTCTGAAGTTCCTAGCTTCCAAGCCAGAGGTGTGGAGAGGCAACCTGCCTTTTTTTTGTTGGAAAAGCTATATTGATTTCAATTTCATGAAACATGTTTACAATCATCAAATTAATTTGATATCACACTATTTTTAGTATGATAAGTGTATAAACAAGTATGTAGTCCAAAAGACAAGCCATACAGTACACCAACTCAAAATTAAGATTTGCATTAAGTATCGGTTAACTTCAGTTTCTAATTCGTAAGTGGGCAATGATTTTTCTATCCAATGAAAATAAATGAAGAAGTACTTTTCCTTTTGCCTGATTATAATAAATTTATTTTTCTTTGTAAATCAATCTCGAGTTAACATTTTAATCAGTTGAATGTTTCAGTTACAAGATATTTTTCATTTTTTCTGATTAAAAATTGTTGTTCATTTATGTAATTTAATGTTTCAGTGTATATTCATTAATTAATAACTTGAAATATATTAGTAACATAATCAGCGAGAGAATTAAACCTAATTCTTATATTCTGCATTAAAATTTTGGCTCATAAAAGTAGATAAAACCTTTTGCTTTTTACATGTCTATTTACAGCAATATAATTTGCATTACTTCCATATTAGATGTGTGGTTATATATGGTTCTATTTGCTTATTGTTAGATGTATATGACATGCAATGCACGCACCATTTATATGCTAAAATCTTAGTATTTACATGTGTGTAGTGGTGAACTTGTATATGAGCGACTGCAAATACCACCTACGGATATACTTGTTCATTGATCTTTAGGTCATGCCGGATTTGGAACTATTGGGTTTAGACGCTCATGACTTCAGATTGACTTTCCTCCACAGTGATCTAGCTGAGAGTTTTGACAAACTTAGGAAACTATGGTTGGTTTACTTTGATGATGATTGTGTGGTTTCTCTCTTCGATTTCCTTCAAAAGTTGAATTGTTTGGAATATCCTTTTCTTACTAATAATAGTTTCAAAGAGTTATTCCCCTATGAACAAGGACATATATGGAAACAAGATTTTCGAGGGGACATAGTTCTTCAAAATCTTCAAACGCTATGTATATATAGATATCATTGTTTGACAATTTTAATGCCATCCTCATTGTCCTTCAAAAATCTTAAAACTTTGGAGGCTTTCAATTGTGATGGATTAGCCAATGTACTTTCATGCGAAGTAGTCAAAACTCTTGTCAATCTCACAACACTGAGAATAAGAGACTACAAGTTGGTGACAGAGATTGTAAAAAAATAAGAGATTGTTTTTTTCCAATTGAAAGTTTTGGAGCTTTATTGTTTATCAAGTTTTCCATTCTTTTGTTTAGCCAATTATTCATTCCAACTCCCCTGTTTGGAACAACTTATTGCAAGTCAATATCCAAAATTGAGCATCTTTTCTTAGGGAGTGTTAAGCACACCATTGCTAAAAAAATACAATTGACAAAACAAAATAATCATCAAGAATATTTTTGGAAGGAGGATCTTAATTCTACTATCAAGCAAATGTTTACAGATATGGTATTCACTCTTTTTCAGAAATTTTATTTACCTTCTATGTCATTTCTATAGATAAGTATTATATATTCATGGATATATGGTGATAATTTAAAATTCTATACTATTTTTCATTTTGTTGGTACTATATATCCACATGTCTATATATATATATATATATATATATATATATGTATGTATACAAAATTTTCATAACTTTGGACACAAATAATGATATGATACAATGTGATTAAATGTTGTTTTTTCTTTAATTTAAAACTATTTAATCACATGATGACATATGATTATTTATGTACAAAGTTGTATACATTGTTTGTGTACATATCATTGCTCATATATATATTGCCTGTATTCTTGCTTCCACCCACATAAAAGGTTTTATATTTCTGATTTGGGGAAGAATTTATATTACAAGAATGTGAAACTTGTTGATTAGGAGTTAATACATTATTGTCAGTATTCAATATTATAATTTCATCACATGTTAATATGAAATCGTCTTCGTAGCTCTAGGTAACTTTATTTGTTTTGGCTCCTTAAAGATCAAAATCCTAATTTTATAGGTTGGCTTTTGTAACTTTGAATATTTGACACTCTCTGAATTCTCCAACATGAAAGAAAAAATATGGAATGACAAGTTATCATTAGACTTATTCTAGAAGTTAAAATCTCTATTAATAGATAAATTTTTAGATATATCAAGTGATATTCCATCCAATGTGCTATGCCAGTTCAAAAATCTGGAAATGTTGAATGTAAAGAGTTGTTAGTCAATAGAACAAGTGTTTCCTATGGAGGAAATTCATCAAGATGTTTTGGGCTTAAAGAAATTGAAATCATTGAAAATTGACAATTGCAATCGCTTGAGATATATATTTACTCCGTCTATAGTGTTGGGCCCTGTTCAACTCCAAGATATAGAAGTGAAAAATTATGCTTTGATCCAAGAAATCATCGAAAGGGAAGGGGAGAAGGATGCATCGAGTGATCAAATTATAATCCTTCAATTAAACTCTATCATGTTTGAGTCGTTGCCTAACTTGACAAGCTTCTATTCTGGAGGTAATATTTTGGAATGTCTGACCTTGAAAATTATTATCATTAAAGACTGTCAAAAGATCCAAATGAAGGAGTTCTATATTAATGTTGCATCATTTTTCACTGAAAAGGTACGCGTGTTTCAATTCTTACCATGGGATAAGTTAATTTTATATAAAAAAAATTTGGTCATGTAACAAACACTTTATGTGCATGCTGGTTGAATTTTCCACCTTGGGATCATCTTCTTTCTTCCAGAATTTTAACAATCTTGGTCATGGATGGCTTTGATCAATTAAAATATTTATTCTCATCATTTACGTTGAAAAGTTTTTTCAATCTGAAGGAGCTTGAGACATCTAATTGTATTTTCTTGGAAAGAGGTATAGATGAAGATGAAGGGACAACAAGAATGATGTTGTTTCCTAAATTATACCAGCTGAAGCTTAGAGATCTTCCAAAACTCACAACATTCTGCAACTCCACTGCAAATTCTGTTGAAATGCCCTCCTTATTCAGACTCTGGATTGACAATTGCCCAACTATTCAAACATTCATCTCCAGTTCTGTGTGCGGTGAAATGACATTATCAAGAAAAGAACCTGAAGGAACGAGTGCAAAGGAGAACTCCACTCACATGCAGTCTCTTTTTGATAAGAAGGTGATCTGTCCATTTATTTTGTTTGCAATTTTTTCTTATCCATCATATCTAATTTATAATTTTGAAAGTTACTAAGGGTGGATGTTTATGTTTTAATTGTAATTTGAAATCTTCAGGTAAGACTCCTTAGTTTGGAGAGATTAAAAATCACCGATACTGATCATTTGGTAAAATTATGGAATGATGAGGTCTCTTTGGATTCTTTCTACAAATTAAATCGCGTGTTTGTACGCCTTTGTAAAAGACTAGTTAGCTTTTTTCCATCTAACATTCTTGGGAGTCACCAGAAATTAGAATATTTGAAAGTACAAAACTGTGATTCAGTTGAAGAGATATTTAAAGTACTTGAGAAAAGCTCTGACACGGTGGAGGAAATTGTTCCCAAGGAGGAAGCAATCCCTAGGTTTGTGTTTTCTAAATTAACCTTGTTGAATTTACAGATGCTACCAAGTCTCAAAAGTTTCTACCCGGAGATACATATTTCAGAATGACCAGATTTAGAAGTGTTGAAGGTGCATGGATGTAATAACCTGAGGATCCTTGCTTCAGAATTATTGAGCATCCGAGGGAGTCATGGCTACAGTGAAGAAACACTGTTCTTTGTTTACAAGGTATGAGCATCAAGTGCTCAATTAAATCATGTCTATAATTTAATAAATTGAAGGCACTATTACTGATTTTGCAGAATTTTGACTCTCTCTTTAACTTATTTAATCTTATTTCTTGAAAGATTATTATTATTAGCAGGGCAGAATTTTTCTTACTGGACAAAATTATCATCATTGTCATTACAGATATAACAAGTCCCAAATATCACAAAATTCAGCATATAAATTGCTACTCTCCTAAATCAATCATCTTTTCTTTTTCGTTTCAACACTTTTTTTGTGATTTGCTGATTTCTCAGGATGCATTCCCTAGCTTGGAAGAACTAGAATTATGTGAAATGCCCAGGTTACTGCATCTGTGGAAAGGAATTTCTCAGCCGAGCAATGCTTTTCAAAATCTCAATACTCTAAAACTGTCAGAATGTAGCAGTTTAGAAAATTCATGGTCCTCATTAGTGTCTTTCCAGAATTTGGAAACTCTTCAAGTTTCAAAGTGTGATGAATTGAGATATTTACTGACCCCCTCAAAAGCTAAAACTCTGGGTAGACTTACTAGAATGAATATATCTGATTGCAAAATGATGGAGGAAATTGTAACACGTTTGGGAGGTGAAGTAATAGAAAATTCAATTGTTTTCTGCAAATTGGATCATTTGGAACTTCACTGTTTGGCCAGCCTTAAAGGCTTCTGTTGTGGGGATTATACTCTGGAATTCCCATCCTTGAAAAAAGTAGTAGTCAGAAAGTGCTTGGAGATGGAGACTTTTTGTCATGGAGTTTTAAGCACACCAAAGCTCCAAAGACTACAGTTTACAGAAGGAGAGGATGAAGTAGAAGAATATTGGTAAGGCAATCTTAATTCCACCATACAATATTTATTCAAAAATATGGTATAATATTGTTGACTCACCAAAGCTTTGAGTTGATTGAATTCATGGTTTTTAATTTTTGTTAATTCAATGTACTCTGCTTTATGATCACAGAATGTGCGGAGCTCCAAAGAATATTGAGGCCATTCCTTCAATACTTTGTGATAGATCGCGGCTCTATTTCCTCCAGGTGAAAAGGGACTTTGTTACTGCCATCTTTTTAGCTGATTTTATCCTTACATTTTGTTGAAGGTGAAGTGCCCTCTCTTTACACATTTGTCCAGTTGTTGTTTTATGTATTCCAATTTCCCGAGTTGCCAAGACACTTTGGGCAGACCAGAATGCTGTTTGTTAATTTGTGTGCTGAAGAATTATGTCGTCAACTGAAGATTTGTATCCTTGTAAAAGCAATCAAAACAGAGCAAGCCCTTGTATCAATTTATGAAGAGGGCGATTATACAATGTCACATTCAGCTAAAAATTCGACGCCTCTTTTTCCGCATATAAAATGCAATTTAATTTGGGAACCAAAATCATGATGAAAAAGTAATGATGATTCAAATTTAGCTCTTTGAGTGAGGACAATCTGATGTAACTTATGCAGTGCAAAAACAACCACACAGGCAAAGTTCTTTTGCATCAGGTGTGCTTAAAAATCGCAGAGCCCATAACAGAGCTCAAGTAACCACTCCATATACAAATCAAATCTCCCCTATGGATATGAGTATTCCACATATTTTTGAGTTGATAATCGAAAATTGATAAGCATACAGCTTGAAGATTTACCGGAACTCAAAAGTTTCTACCCAGGTTCGCATGCTAAGAAGTTTGGGTGTGTATAATTGCAAGAAGATAAAAGTGTATGCTTCTGAATTTCGCAGCTTCCCGGCCAGGGAAACGGAGAGGCAGCCTGCCCTTTTTTTGTTAGAAAAGGTATGTTTTCAGTTTTATCCATACCCACTGATAAGTGCAACATGTTTACGATCATCCAAATTTGATATTGCACTAATTTTAGAATGATAACTTAAGAACCCAAAAGACAAGAGCTCCTATCATATATATATAAGCTGAAAAACCTTCTGTTAAGCAGTTGATGTAGGATGCAAATTGGGCCCAACAATACAGTACACCAACTTCAGTTTCCGATTCTTATGCAATCTGGGACATTAATTTATGTTTCTATTCCAACTCAAATAAACGAAGAAATGCTTTTCCTTTCGCTTTGATTATAATAAAATTATATTTCTCTTTAAATCTATTGAGTTATAAACGAACTAGATGTTTCAGTTGCATGATATTATTCATTTTGGTGGTCAAAATTTGTTGTTCATTTTTGTAATTCATTATGATTAACCAATTTCTTATTTTTTGTATTAACATTTGGCTAATAAAAGTAGAGAAGAGTTCTGCCTTTCATGTTTCCATTTACAGAAATATAATTTACATAATTTCCATATCAAAGACCTGCGTATATACCTTTGTACTTGCTTTTATATATATATATATATATATAAAACATGTGACACCTGTACTGTTTAAATATTAAAATCCTAGTTATTTGCTTGTGCATTGTGGGGTACTTGTGGCTGATTGAATGCTTACACCTACTTATTTACTTGTTCATGATTTTTAGGTCATGCCAAATCCGGAAGGGTTGGGTTTAGACACTCATGACTTCACATTGACATTCCTACCAAGTGATCTAGCTGAGAGCTTTGACAAACTTAAAATACTTTAGAGAAGTAATAAAATAATTACAAGAATGTGAAACTTATTGATTTGGAGTCAATACAATATTGTCAATATTCAATATTATAATTTCATCAAATATTGAAATGAATCCTTATTTTTTATTTTAGGTAACTTTCTTCATATTGGCTTCTTAAAAATCAAAATCCTAGTAATAACTTGTTTTAATTAATTTAATTTTAGCTTCCATAGGTTGATTTCCGTAACAGTGAACATTTGACACTCTCTAAATTTCTCAACATTAAAGAAAAAATATTAAATGACCAGTTACAAATCGACTTATTTTGAAAGTTATAATCTCTAATAATGGATAAAGTTTTGGGTATATCAAATGGTGTTTCGTCCAGTGTGCTATGCTGCATTGAAAATTTGGAAATATTGAATGTAAAAAGTTGTGAGTCATTATTAGAAAAAGTGTTTGATTTGGAGGAAAATCATCAAGAAATTTTGGGCTTACAAAAATTGAAATAATTAAAAATTGTTGTTTTTTTAAACCAAAAAATCACTCAAAGTATTTGATGAAAGCTGAACTGATAATTTTTTCATTGATAACCTTTCAATTTATACAAGAAAATTCAATAACAAAATCAAGAAAGATTCCTACAAATCAACCAAAACAAAAAAATCCAAACTAAAATTCAAAAAACTTGAAATATTCAAACACAACTTAAATCAGTTGTGATTTTTATTGATATGATTTGCGAATCTGTTAGCAAAAGATGCATCAAATCCTTCACTCCTCCTTGCCTCTTTTGCTGCAAACTCCAATCTTCCTCCGAAGTTCTTCAAACCTAGTCTTTGACAAAGCGTTAGTCATAATATCAGCAAGTTGCACATCAGTTCCGCAATGCACCAAAAGCAATTTCCTTGCTTTTCTGAACATCTCTAATAAAAGTAAAATTTGATCTTAAAATATTTCGTTTTTCCATGAAACACAAGATTATTATAGATAACTATAGCAGCTTGACTATCAACAAAAATCTTTGTGGCTTCTTCCTGCACATGTTTCAAATCTGATAGCAACTTCCTCAACCATAAAACTTGATTCATAGCAGCTGTGGCAACAACATATTCAGCCTCTGTTGTGGATTGAGCTACAATGTCTTGCTTCTTAGAACTCTAGGAAAAGCATCCAAAACCAAAGCTAAACACATAGCCTGAAGTACTTCTCATATCATCATAAGATCCTGCACAATCACTATCAGCATACCCATGAAAATTCAACTTTTCTGACTTCTCAAACATGATACCAAAATCAGTAGTGCCTTTGACATATCTAAGTACTCTTTTGGCAGCTTTAAAGTGTACCTCAGTTGCACAATACATAAATCTGGATAGTAAACTTACAGCAAACATAATGTCAGGCCTTGTTACAGTAAGATACATTAGACAACTTATAAGGCTCCTGTATAAACTTTCATTAACTTTTTCAGCTTTATCATCTTTTCTTAACTTCTCATTCTGCATCAGTGGCGTGCTTATGGACCTGCAATTCTTCATGTTGAATTTCATAAACACCTCTTTTGCAGATTTTTGTTGGCTAATGAAAATACCTTGTTGTGATTGTTGGATTTCTATGCCAAGAAAATATGGCATCTCTCCCAAGTCTGTCATCTCAAAAACTTTCATCATCTGAGCTTTAAATTGTTGCATTAGTTCTTCATTGTTTCCTATCACAAAAAGATCATCAACGTACAAAGAGATAGTAATTACATTGTCATTAACACCTTTCACATACAAAGTTGATTCACTTAGACTTTTTGTGAAACCATTCTTCAATAGGTGATCATCAGTCATACTATACCATGCTCTCGGAGGCTGTTTGAGACCGTACAAGGTTTTTTTTTTAGCAAATACACTTTATCTTCATTTTCTTTCACTACAAAACCTTCAGGCTGTGCGACAAATATCTCTTCCTCCAAATAGCCATTTAGAAACACTGACTTGACATCAAGTTGATAAATTTTCCACTCCAATTAAGCTATAAGTGCCAAAAGCATTCTTATTGTGTCAAGTCTTGCGACTAGAGCAAAAGTCTCTGAGAAATCCACTCCAAATTGTTGGGCAAACCCTTTAACCACCAGCCTTGCCTTGTGCTTGTTGATTGAACTGTCAACATTTAGCTTTGTTCTAAACACCCACTTTACTCTAATAGGTTTCTTATGGCTTGGCCTATCTACCAATACCCAAGTCCGATTTTTCTCTATCATTCTCAGCTCCTCCTTCATTACTGCAATCCACTTTGAATCTTTTTTTGTATAAATTATAAATTATATATATAAAATATGTACACATAATATTACTCGTTACTCCAAACCCTCTCTTTTACAAAGGGGATTGTTTGTAGGGTTGGATTCTAATCTAACCGAACTCAAACGCTATTTGATTACTATTAAAATGAGCTAGACAAACCAAAAAATTCAATACTCAAACTTAGCTTGCGAGATCAGTTTTAGTAGGCTTAACAAGCTTGCGATTACAGAGATTTTTTTTGTCCCCATCCCCGCCCCTTTCCCTGTTTTTATCGGGGCATTTCTTCCCCGTTAGGGTCGGGGCCCCTAAAGTAGGGTCCAAATTGCCATCCCTAGTTGTATCCTATCAGAATCCCAATATGAGCCTTTTGATCTAGTTTATCTCTTTTCACTTCTGGGACATGTGTATAACATATGTTGCCAAATATTTTCAGATTTTGTATCGACGACTTGTAAACATTCCAAGCTTCAAATGACATTTTGTTTTTCAACTTCTTCGTTGGCAATCTGTTGAGCAAATAAATTGAAGTGTTAACTACTTCTGCCCAAAACTTCTTGGGACGTTTCTTCTCAAGCAAAAGGCATCTAGCCATGTTCATCACCGTTCTATTTTTTCTTTCACTCACTCCATTTTGTTGTGGAGTGTAGGTTGTCGTCAACTAATGCTCAATATCTACACCTTCACAAAACTTGTTGAATTTATTAGAAGTATACTTAGTCCCATTATCTGATTTGATTACCTTCAATCTATGCCCACTTTGATTCTTAATCCAATTTTTAAATTTCCAAAAAACATCAACTACTTTAGATTTTTGTTTCAAAAAATAAATCCAACACATCTTGCTAAAATCATCAATAAATGCTATGTAGTACTTATTACCATTCAAGGACTGTGTTTTCATTAGACCACACAAATCTGTATGTATCAGTTGTAGCTTCTTAGTTGCCTTCCATGTCTTGTTTTGCGAAAACGACAATCTGGACTGCTTCCTTAGTTGACAAATTTTGCAAGCTCTAACTTTCTGTTCAATAGTGGGCAAATTTTGCATAAGTGCATTACTATGCATGTATTTAAGTGCAGAGTAATGAAAATGTCCTATCCTTTTATGCCAAAGCTCAGACTGATCTAAGGAGTTAGGATATGCGCATGAATTAGCTTGCATCAAATCCAACAAAATTTTTTTTTCTTCATCTTCATTGAAAACAAGTCATTCCCAACAGGATCATAAATCACACAAGTTTTATTTTTAAAAATCACATAATAATTCTTTTCAATCAATTGTCCCACGCTCCAAAGATTCTGATCAATTTCAAGTACAAACAACACATCTGATATTAGTTTTATACCTGAAACACATTTGATGGCCACTGTTCTTTTACCTTTGACTGCAATGTAATCTTTATTTCCAATTCTTACTTTAGAAATATAAGTTCGATCAAGCTCCTTGAACATGCTCTCATCATAAGTCATATGATGAGTGCAGCTACTGTCAACAAGCCACGCATCATTGGTTCTGCTTGTTGTCCTCCTTGTTGTTTGTTCTTGCAAACCTTTTCCATATGGCCCAACCGATTACATGACCTGCATTGAATATTAGGTCTGAACCAGCAATATTTTTGGATGTGTGAAGTTTTCTTATAGTGTGGACATGGTGGGTATTTGCCTTTTTTTCCTCCATCTTTGTTGTTTTCACCTTCCTTCTTATTCTTCTTGTTCCAATTCTTTTTGCCCTTACTTGCTACATGAGCTTGATCCTTGTCTTTGGTTTGAAAAACTCCTTCTGTCATTTCTTCTGTTCTGATAGCCATTCTTTGTTCTTGTGCTTGCAAAGAATTGATTAGCTCAGTCAAAGTAATCTAAGTAAGATCTCTTGAATCTTTAAGAGATGATATCTTGGCTTCAAACCTTTCTGGTAGACTTACTAACACCTTTTCCACAACTCTGCTATCAGATAATTCTTCACTAATCAACCCGATCTTGTTGACTATAGCCAAGAGTCTATTTGAATACTCTTTTATGTTTTTTGTTTCTTTCATTCTCAGAAGCTCAAATTCCTTCCTGAGATTTAGAACTTGCATCCATCTTGTCCTATCGTTCCCTTGAAAAGCTTCCATGAGAGTATCTCAAGCTTGTTTTGTAGTCTCACAAGCTATGATAC
Source organism: Mangifera indica (assembly GCF_011075055.1). NCBI lineage: Eukaryota > Viridiplantae > Streptophyta > Magnoliopsida > Sapindales > Anacardiaceae > Mangifera > Mangifera indica. Next base: position 603,146 of record NC_058148.1, read on the forward strand.
TTGTGAAAACTTCATCAGATATAGTTGAGTGAATACAGGTCTTAGCCTTTGATCTTTTCTTCAATTCACTTCTTTGATTTCTTATAGCATCCAAAGTTGGATCTTCAGGCAATGGTTGAATATGGTCATCTTTAATAACGTCCCAAAGTTCACAGGCTTCCAAATATGACTTCATCTTTATTGCCCATATTTGGTAATTCACACCAGAGAAGACAGGTGGTGCAAACATGAAATTGTTTCCTGCCATTGCTGATAACTTGAAGGCTTGGTGCTTGATTTTTTTTTTTTTTGGTGAAGGGTTCCTCACAGATTCACTCTTAACACAGGTTCCTTAAGAACAAGGGTGCTCTGATACCATTTGTTGTTTTTTAAAACCAAAAAATCTCTCAAAGTATTTGATGAAAGCTGAACTGATAATTTTTTCATTGATAACCCTTCAATTTATACAAGAAAATTCAATAACAAAATCAAGAAAGATTCCTACAAATCAGCAAAAATAAAATAATATCCAAACTAAAATTCAAAAAACTTGAAACATTCAAACACAACTTAAATCAGTTGTGATTTTTATTATTATGATTTGTTGAATCTGTCAGCAAAAGATGCATCAAATCCTTCAAAAATTGACAATTGCAACTGCTTGAGATGCATATTTACTCTGTTTGTACTATTGGGTCTGGTTCAACTGCAAAAGATAGAGGTGAAAAATCGTGTTTTGATCAAATAAATCATAAAAAGGAAAGGGAAAAAGATGGAGTGAGTGATATAATTATAATCCCTTGATTAAACTCTATTAAGCTTGAGTTATTGCCTAACTTGACGAGCTTTTATTTAGGAAGTAATATTTTGGAATGTCCTCCCTTGCAAACTATTATTGTTCAAGACCTGTCAAAAGATCCATATGAAGGAGTTCAGTATTCATCTTGCATCATTTTTCACGCAAATTTTGTTGAAATGTCTTCCTTTGTTAAGTCTTTGGAATGAGAATTGCCCTGGTATTCAAAAATTCATCTCTAGTTCTGAATGTGTTATCATGACATTATCAAGCAATGAACATGAAGGAATGAGTGCAGAGGAGAACCATACTCACATGCAATCTCTTTTTAATAAAAAGGTAATCCATCCTCCTTATTTTGTTTTCAGTTTTTCCTCTTTCCAATATATTTTATTTCGATTCAAGCTAATTTATATGTTTAGGATTTACTAATAATGAATGGTTATGTCTAATTGTAATTGTAAATGAATCCTTAACTTAAGATTTCCTTGTTTGGAAAGACTGGAAATTATTCAGGCTGATAAATTGGTAAAGATTTGAGATGACCAACTCTCTTTGGATTCCTTCTGCAAATGAAATTGCGAATTTGTGTACTCTTGTAAAAGACTTGTTGGTGTTTTTCCATCCAACATGCTTGGGTGTCACTAGAAACTAGAATGTTTGTGTGTACAAAACTGTGATTCAGTTGAAGAGATATTTGAAGTACTTGAGAAAACCTTTGGCATGGTGGAGGGAATTGTTGCCAAGGAGGAAGCAATCCCTAGGTTTGTGCTCTCTAAATTAACCAGGTTGAGTCTTCAGAAGTTCCTACCCAAAAATACATATTTCAGAATGGCCAGTTTTAGAAAAGTTGTAAGTATATGGATGTGATAATATGGAGATATTTGCTTCAGAATTATTGAGCATCCGAGGGAGTCATGGAGACAGTCAATAACTGTTCTTTGCTTACATGGTATGGGCCTCAAGTACCCTATTAAATCATGCCTATAATTTAACAAGTAGAAGACACTATTACTGATTTTACAGAATTTTGACTCTCTGTTTTACTCATTTTATCTAATCTCTTAAAAGATTATTATTATTAGCAATGCCTAATTTTTTGTACTGGACAACATTATTGATATTATCTTTTTGGATAATGTAAGCCTGCGAATATCGCAAATCAGAACACATAACTTGCAATCCACCTAAACTATTCATCTTTATTTTTCGTTTCAATTCAACACTCTGTTTTTGTGATTGACTAATTTCCCAGGATCCATTCCCTAGCTTGAAAGAACTAGAGTTATGTGAAATGCCTAGGTTGTTGCTTCTATGGAGAGGAAATTTTCAGCCTAGTAATGCTTTTCAAAACCTCAAGACAGTAAAAGTGTCAGAATGTGGCAGTTTAGAAGATTCATGATCCTCATCTGTGTCTTTCCAGAATATGGAAACTCTGCAAGTTTCAAAGTGTGATGGATTGAGATATTTACTGACTTTGGATTGAATCACAAGAATGAATGTATCTGATTGCAAAATGATGGAGGAAATTGTAACACATTTGGGAGATGAAGTATACATTTATTCTATTAGGAACATGTTCTCGTATCATTTTTCGTTGGAAGATAAGAATCCTTTAGTCCTGGACAAGTTTTCTCCTTTATTTCAATGAAGATAAGAAGAATTGCACTTACTTTATTCTTTTTAAAGTAATGCTTGATGCTTTGGTATTTTTGTTACATGCTTTATTAAAGTTTGGGTCATGCCATGGCCAATATTTATGCCACCCACCTTCAAAAAGTAAAAGGATACAATTGTTGGTCATGGTGTAGATTATTAAAAATTTAATCAATTCTCTTCCTGTTTAAATACAATTGGTTGCGTTGCGTGGGAATTTGAAAACTACTATTCATAAAAGTTTTAGTTTATATTTTGACCACCGAAAGATAAATTCTTTATCTTGTCTCCATGTATTTTATCTTTATCAACATTCTTTGCTTGAACTTACCAAAAAAGAAAAAAAATTCTTTGCTTGATTTTAAATATGTGTAAAGTTGGTTAAAGTATTTCATTATTATACTTTGCTTGTATCTAAAAATTGACTAAAATGATATTATTTTGATTAATACATATTAAAATAATATCATTTTAGTATCAAATAAAAAAAAAACTTAATTTAAACTCAAACTTGAATTGAACTCGAACACTTTTTAAGTAAACTTGAACTCGAATTGACTCTATTAAAGAAAGTTCGAGTTTGAGCTTAGACAAGTTTGAATTTAACTTGACCTGCATTCAATTCTATGTTACATATCAATCATGAGAACTGATATAGATAAAAAATATTTTGAGAATATATTATTTATTACCTATAGTACTATATTTTGTTCATAAAAAATAAAAAATTTTGATAATATTTTATTATAAAAATAAAAACAATAAGATTTTCTAGAAACAAAATATTTCCATCAAATTTATACAGAATAATCATTTATATATATATATATATATGCAATTTTATTAAATATAATAATTATTTATTAAAATAATTTTTTAATTTTATTAAATCAGTTTATTGATTGATGGTAATTATATTAGCAAACACATTGGTCCCATGGGCACTAATCTTCTGTCTCTTCAGCTTCTTCATTTCCTGTTTCTTACCTGCAAACAAGTAACGCAAACACTTTGTGGTGCCTGAAAACTTAGCTCTACTTCTCAGATCAACCATCAACTTGTACTTGTACATGTTCTAAACCTTCCCTTTATTTATAATTGTCTATTGCTTCAGATTGCTTTTCTATTATTTTCCCTTATCAATTCTCTATCGTTTTATTAGATCTGTTTTATACTCAGTATCAATAAATTTCGTTTAAAAAAAAAAAAGAAAAGAAATTAGCTTTGTTCTCAACTTCTCTTAATCGTATTACTCGTAGTGATCTGTTTCCTTCAAGCTAGACTACATTCATTGAGGGTTTGCTCTTAAATACTTTGGCTTTGATAGTTGTTTCCCAGTTTGTTTATTAATCTTTTCTCTTAATTGTTTGCTGAATTATTTTGTCATATAATATTGTCCACTTCTTTTTCTTTCATTTCCCTTGCTTCCTAAGTGCCCTTTAATTGTAGCTCTACTTGAAAAGATTTATTAAAAAAAAAAAAAAAGAGAGAGAGAGTGTGTGTGTCTGTACAAGTATTTATCAGCAATGGCTGAGGAAATAGTCAGAAGTACTGCCGCGGAACTTGCATCAAAAGCTACAGAGTCGGCATATGATTTGCTTAAACAGCAGATATCATATGTGTTCAAGTCCCAGAGCTACATCAACAACCTCAAGGATCAAGTTCAGGAGCTCAGAATGAAAAAAGAAAGAGTGGAGAAATCTGTGGAGTCCGCTGAAAGACAGGGGGAAGAGATTCATAACGATGTTAAGAATTGGCTGCGTGCTGCAGATGATTTCACTGAAAGGGAAGCAAAAGCCATCATTGAGGATGGAGATAAAGCAAACAAGGGCAGCTGTTTAAAACTGAAGTCTTGTCCTAATTTGATTCAACAATACAAGCTTGGAAAGGAAGCAGTGAAAGCGGCAGTGACTGGGGCCAATCTGTTGGGGAAAGGCAACTTCAGTAGTGTTTCCTACCGTCCTGCTCTACAGAGGACAGAATCCATGTATGTCAGAGGCTACGAGGCCTTTGATTCTAGAAAGCAACTTTTGCAAGAGATCATGGACACATTGAAGGATGGTAATGTAAACATGATTGGGGTGCATGGGATGGGAGGTGTGGGCAAAACAACACTGGTCAAAAAAGTAGCTTGGCAGGCGAAGGAAGACAAGTTATTTAATGAGGTGGCCATTGCTGAGGTGACACAAACCCCAGACTACAAAAAAATTCAAGAGAAGCTTGCTTCCGATTTAGGCTTGGAATTTAAGCAGGAGAGTGAATATCACAGAGCTAGTCTACTACGTCACAGGATAAAGAGGGAGAAGAGTTTACTTATAATATTGGATAATATTTGGACTAAACTTGACTTGGATGCAATTGGAATTCCTTTCGAGGATGCTGAGAAAGAAAGAAAAGATGATAAGATCAGGCCATGCACAATATTGTTTACTTCTAGAAATCGGGATTTATTAAGCAAAGATATGAAAACTAAGAAGAACATCTTTGTTGACACTTTATCTTACGGAGACGCATGGAATTTGTTTCAGAAGATTGTGGGTGATTCTGCAGAAAACTCTGATTTTCATCCTGTGGCAGTTGAGATTGTTAGAAAATGTGCAGGTTTACCGGTTGCGATTTCAACAATTGCAAATGCTTTAAAAAATGAGAGTCTTCAGGCTTGGGAGGATGCCTTGGCTCAACTAAAAAGGTCTAATCCAAAACGTGTTCTAGAAGTGGATGAAACTTTGTATTCTACTATTGAGCTGAGTTACAATTTTCTAAAAATTGAAGAAGCTAAATCACTATTTCTTCTTTGTGCTCTAAAAGATGCTGGTAGTAGCATGTTCGTTGATGACCTATTAAAATATAGTATGGGTTTGAATTTGTTTGGAGATGTATATACATTGGAAGAGGGAAGGAATAGATTGCACAGGTTGATAAATCATCTCAAAGCTTCTTGTTTGTTGTTGGACAGTGACGATGGCCATGCAGTTAAAATGCATGATATTATTCATGCTGTTGCCATATCGATTGCATCAACAGAGAAATTCATGTTTAATATTCAAAATGTCACCGGCTTGAAAGAAGTACTAGGGGAGAAAATATCAAAAGATTCAACCGCTATTTCTCTACCTTATAGAGATATTTATGACGAGCTTCCTCAACGGTTAGAGTTTCCGAAACTGAAATTGTTCTTTCTATTTACAAAAAATCGCTCATTACAAATCCCAGATACTTTTTTCGAAGAAATTAAAGAACTTACGGTTTTAGATCTTACCGGATTTTTTTTCTTTTCATTACCTTTATCTCTTTCCTACCTAAAAAACCTTAAAACACTGTGTCTGGACAACTGCCTGTTGGAGGATCTAAGAATTCTGGGAGAGCTAAGTAAATTAGAAATTCTTAGCCTTCTCGACTCTCACATTGAACAATTGCCTGTAGAAATCGGACAATTGACTCGTTTGAAGTTATTAGATTTGAGCAATTGTTTAAACCTTAAATACATTGCACCAAATGTTATCTCCTGCTTGTCTCAATTAGAAGAACTATACATGGGCAACAACTTCGTTCAATGGGAAGTTGAAGGAGTAGCTAATCAAGGACAACGAAATGCTAGTCTTGAAGAGTTAAAGCTGTTGTCTAACCTAACAACTTTACATCTTCATGTTCAAGATGCTCAAGTTATGCCACAAGACTTGTTCTTCGAGAAATTGAAAAGTTATAAAATATTTATAGGCGATAAATGGAAGTGGTCTGGTAAATATGACATTTCAACTTTAAGAACGTTCAAACTAAAGATAAGTGATAATGTTTATTTGGGGCAAGGAATTAAAAGTTTGTTGAAGATGGCTGAAGATCTCTTTCTTGAGGAAATGAATGGAGTTAGATATGTTCTTGATGAACTCAATGAGGATGGTTTTCCACATTTAAAGCATCTACATGTAAAGGACGGTCTTGACATTTTGTATATCATTAACTCAGTTGCTTGGAAACTAGCCTTTCCTAAGTTGGAGTCCTTGATCCTTTGTAATTTGATTAAATTGGAGAAGATATGTCATGGTCAACTCAATGTAGTGTCTTTCAACAAATTAAGGATCATAAAAATAGAAAAATGTGATAGACTGGAATATCTCTTTGCATCCTTCATTGCAAAAAACCTTATGCAGCTACAAGAAGTTGAAGCGATTGATTGTAAAAAGCTAAAAGAGATTTTTGTTGGAGAAAGTAAAGAAATAAATAACGAGATTGAGTTCAATCAATTGAGCTCTCTGACACTACAAGATCTATCTGAATTCATAAATATCAGCTTTGGCATGAGGGTATGTTTTCTACTTTTCAACTTTTAATTATTTTCATTTTATGTAAAAAGGTTCTTATTAGTTCATATGTTATGTTCAAGGGAATATTAAATTTGTTTCTACAGGTTGTCCTTCCAAGATTGGAGAACTTGAAATTGTGTTCAATTAATTTTGGGAATACATGGCTTGGTCAACACCTAGCAATGTTTTCTTATGGTCAATGCTTAAAAAGCTTGACCGTGGCAGAGTGTAATGGCTTGAAATTTTTGTTTTCATCATCTATGGTCAAAAGTCTTAATCAACTCCAAAAGCTTGTAGTAAGCAATTGTGAGTTAATGGAAGTAATAATCGACTCAAAAGGAGTAGGAGGAGAAATGATAATTGATGTGAGTTTCTCTAACCTATTGTACATGAAGCTTGAACTCCTGCCAGAACTCACGAGTTTTGGCACAGGGAATTCAATTGAATTCCCCTCCTTAAAAGAACTTCACATTGAGCATTGCTCTAATTTGAAGACATTCTTTAGCAAATCTTTTTATCCAAACACAGTGAGAGAAGAAGTAAGCTCGGATAACTACTTTATTGATATAATTCCGCTCTTTGACGAAAAGGTAATTAGTTTATTCTTTATTGCCTTGAAAATATTGTTTAGGTTTTGAGAGCAGTTCAACCGGGCACAATATTTGAACAACTTGTTCATTGTGAGCTTATGGGTCTTTCATACCAAAATATTAACATTGTGTATTGTTTGCTGCAGGTTGCTTTTCCAAGGTTGGAAGAGATGGTGCTCTTGCATTTGGATAACTTGCAGTTGATTTGGCACAACAAAAAGCTCTTTGTGGAATCCTTTTGCAAACTGAAAGCAGTGAGAGTGGAATCTTGTGAAAAGTTATTAGCTATTGTTCCATCTAATACTCGAGGACATCTCACTTTTCAAAGTCTAGAGATGTTGACTGTTAAAAATTGTTGGAATATGAAAAGTCTCATTCCAGTTTCTGCAGCTACTGGTCTTGTGCAACTTGAAGTGCTTTATATAATATCTTGCGGACTGGAGGAAATTATTTCTGAGGAGGAAGTTAATGGGGCCCCTACTTTTTTGTTTCCTCAATTGAAAGGAATCTACCTTTACAATTTACCAAAACTCAAGTGTTTCTATCCGCGGTTGCATGCAATAGACTGGCCAATGCTAAGAAGTTTGTATGTGTTTGATTGCAGGAAGATAAAATTATATGCTTCAAACTTTCTTAGCTTTCAAGACAGAGACAGGGAGAGTCAACCTAGCCTCTTTTTGTTAGAAAAGGTATTATTATTTCAATTGCATCCCTAGTCACTCATAAATGAAACATCTTTACATTATCCAACTTGATTAGATCATAATCCTGATTGCACTTTTTAGTGGGTTGGTGTACAATTAAGTATCCAACACAAAAAGCAAGCCCAATAGGCTGAGTAACTCCTCCTATTCATAAGCCCAAAAACCTTGTTAACCAATTGATGTTAAATAATAATTAGGGCTAAAAATAAGTAAACCAACTCAAATATAAGATTTGAATTAGGCATTAATCAATTTTAGTTTCCAATTCATAAGTAGGACATTCAAGTTTGTATTGCAAATGAAAATAAACCAAGAGGTACGTTTCCTTTTACTTGATTATCATAAATTTATTTTTCTCTATAAATCTGTCGAGTTAATCTATATTAATTAAGTGTTTCATTTGCAAGATAGTATTCATTTTGTTGATTAAAAATTTTTGTTCAATTATGTAATTCTTATTTAAAGAGTACATTCACTTAGTAAGATATTTAATTAATAATTTAAAATATATAAATAAAGTAATCCGTGGGAGAAAGTTAACGAGTAATATGAGTTGCACACATTATAAACAAATTTCTGATTTTTTTTCCTTTTTGTATTAAAATTTGGCTCATAAAAGTATATAAGACTTTTGCCTTATGTGTTTTCAATATAGCAATATAATTTACATTATTTCCATATTAAGGATCTACTATATATGTTTTTACTTGCTTATGATTAGATGTTTATAACATGTGACACTCCAAACTGTTTTTATATATATAAAATCATAGTGATTTATTTGTGTGCTGTGGTGTATTCGTTGATGACTAAATGCTCACGCTTGCTAATTTATCTGTTCATGATTTTCAGGTCATACCAAATTTGGAAGCGTTAGGTTTGGACGCTCATGACTTCAGATTGACATTCCTCCACAGTGATCAAGCTAAGAGCATTGGCAAACTTAAATTGCTTCAGCTTCGGAACTTTGATGATGAATTTGTTGCTTCTGTGTTTGTTTTCCTTCAAAGGTTAAATTGTTTGGAAACACTTGATTTTAGTTTTAATAGTTTCAAAGAGCTATTCCCCTATGAAAAGAGACATATATGGAAACAAGATTTTCGAGGGGATACAATTCTTCAAAATCTCCAAACTCTAGAAGTATGGCATTGTCATTGTTTGACTATTTTAGCGCCATCTGCAACGAATTTCAATAATCTTGAAACTCTACAGGTATGCAATTGCAATGGATTAGACAAGGTCCTAACATGTGAAACAGTCAAAACTCTCGTCAATATGAAAAAACTAATAATAAGAGACTACAAGTTAGTGACAAAGATTATAACAAACGAGGGAGATAAAGAAGAAGAGATTGTATTCAAAAAATTGAAAATTTTGGAGCTTTATTGTTTATCAGGCCTCTCATGCTTCTGCTCAGCCAATTATTCCTTCAAATTTCCCTGTTTAGAGTTGGTTACTATATGTCAGAGTCCAAGATTGAACTTCTTTTCTCGGGGAGTGTTAAGTACACCATTACTAAAAAAAGTACTATTGACAAAAGGAGATGATAAAGAAGAATATTTTTGGAAAGATGATCTCAATTCTACTATCCAACAAATATTTGCAAATATGGTATTTACTCTTTCTGAGATAATTTTTTTTTCCCTTTTTATATTATTACTATTGATAAATAGTATATATTAATGGATATATGGTGATAAATTCAAATTCGGTACTATTTTTCAATTTGTTTCTACTATATATTCACGTATATATATTGCTTGTATACTTCCTGTCAATATGAATTCTTATTCTTAACTTTAGGTAACTTTCTTTGCTGAGGTAACTTTAGACCATACACCTTGTTTTAATTAATTTTTTATTTTTTATTTCATAGGTTGGCTTTTGTGGCTTTGAATATTTGACACTATCCGAATTCCCCTACTTGAAAGAAAAAATATGGAATTGCCAATTACCATTCGACTTATTCTGGAATTTAAAGTCTTTAGTGGTGGACAAATGTTCGGATATATCAAGTGGTATTCCACCCAATGTGTTATGCTACTTCAAAAATCTAGAATTGTTGTACGTAGAAAGTTGTGAGTCATTAGAACAAGTGTTTGATGTGGAGGAAAATCATCAAGAAATTCTGGGCTTAAAGAAATTGAAATCATTGAAAATTAACAATTGCAACAACTTGAGATACATATTTACTCATTCCATACTGTTATGTCTTGTTCAACTCCAAGAGATAGAGGCGAAAAATTGTGCTTTGATCAAAGAAGTCATCAAAAAGGAAGGGGAAAAAGACCGAGTGAGTGATAAAATTGTAATCCCTCGATTAAACTCTGTTACGCTTGAGTTATTGCCTAACTTGACAAGCTTCTATTCTGGAAGTAGTATTTTGGAATGTCCTCCCTTGAAAACTATCATCATTAAGGACTGTCAAAAGGTCCAAATGAAGGAGTTTAGTATTCATCTTTCATCATTTTTCACTGAAAAGGTAAGTTTGTTTCAGTTCTTATTATAGGATAACTTAATTTATCAAAAAAAAGAAAAATATTGTTCATAACACAAACATTTTTATGTGCTTGCAGGTTGAATTACCCACCTTGGGATCATCTTCTTGCTTCCAGAATTTAACAATCTTGGTCATCGATGGCTTTGATCAATTAAAATATTTATTCCCATCATATACATTGAAAAGTTTTTTCAAATTGAAGGAGCTTGAGATATCTAATTGTATGTTCATGGAAAGAGTAATTGATGCAGATGAAGGGAGAACAAGAACAATGTTGTTTCCTAAATTATACCAGTTGAAGCTTAGAGATCTTCCAAGACTCACAACGTTTTGCAACTCCACTGCAAATTTTGTTGAAATGTCCTCCTTATTCAGACTCTGGATTGACAATTGCCCGGGTATTCAAACATTCATCTCCAGTTCTGTGTGCGGTGAAATGACATTATCAAGAAAAGAACCTGAAGGAACGAGTGCAAAGGAGAACTCCACTCACATTCAGTCTCTTTTTGATAAGAAGGTGACCCGTCCCCTTATTTTGTTTACAATTTTTTCTTATCTATCGTATCTAATTTATAATTTTAGAAGTTACTAATAGGTGATGTTTATGTTGTAATTGTAATTTGAAATCTTCAGGTAAGACTCCCTAGTTTGGAGAGATTGAAAATCACTTATGCTGATCATTTGGTAAAATTATGGAATGATGAGGTCTGTTTGGATTCCTTCTGCAAATTAAATCGTGTGTTTTTACACTTTTGTAAAAGACTTGTAAGTGTTTTTCCATCTAACATGCTTGGGAGTCACCAGAAACTAGAATATTTGGAAGTAGAAAACTGTGATTCAGTTGAAGAGATATTTGAAATACTTGAGAAAAACTCTGGCATGGTGGAGGAAATTGTTCCCAAGGAAGAAGCAATCCCTAGGTTTGTGTTTTCTAAATTAACCTGGTTGAATTTACAGATGCTACCAAGTCTCAAAAGTTTCTACCCGGAGATACATATTTCAGAATGGCCAGATTTAAAAGTGTTGAAAGTGCATGGATGTAATAACGTGAGGATCCTTGCTTCAGAATTATTGAGCACCCGAGAGAGTCATGGCTACAGTGAAGAAACACTGTTCTTTGTTTACAAGGTATGAGCATCAAGCGCTCAATTAAATCATGTCTATAATTTAATAAGTTGAAGGCACTATTACTGATTTTGCAGAATTTTGACTCTCTCTTTAACTTATTTAATCTTATTTCTTGAAAGATTATTATTATTAGCAGTGCAGAATTTTTCTTACTGGACAACATTATCATCATTGTCATTACAAATATAACAAGTCCCAAATATCACAAAATTCAGCATATAAATTGCTACTCTCCTAAATCAATCATCTTTTCTTTTTCGTTTCAACACTTTTTTTGTGATTGGCTGATTTCTCAGGATGCATTCCCTAGCTTGGAAGAACTAGAATTATGTGAAATGCCCAGGTTACTGCATCTGTGGAAAGGAATTTCTCAGCCGAGCAATGCTTTTCAAAATCTCGAGACTCTAAAACTGTCAGAATGTGGCAGTTTAGAAAATTCATGGTCCTCATTGGTGTCTTTCCAGAAGTTGGAAACTCTTCAAGTTTCTAAGTGTGATGGATTGAGATATTTACTGACCCCCTCAAAAGCTAAAACTCTGGGTAGACTTACTAGAATGAATGTATCTGATTGCCAAATGATGGAGGAAATTATAACACGTTTGGGAGGTGAAGTAATAGAAAATTCAATTGTTTTCTGCAAATTGGATCATTTGGAACTTCACTGTTTGGCCAGCCTTAAAGGCTTCTGTTGTGGGGATTATACTCTGGAATTCCCATCCTTGAAAAAAGTAGTAGTCAGAAAGTGCTTGGAGATGGAGACTTTTTGTCATGGATTTTTAAGCACACCAAAGCTCCAAAGACTACAGTTTACAGAAGGAGAGGATGAAGTAGAAGAATATTGGAAAGGCAATCTTAATTCCACCATACAATATTTATTCAAAAATATGGTATAATATTGTTGACTCACCAAAGCTTTGAGTTGATTGAATTCATGGTTTTTAATTTTTGTTATTTCAATGTGCTCTGCTTTATGACCACAGAATGTGCGAAGCTCCAAAGAATATTGAGGCCATTCCTTCAATACTTTGTGATAGATCGCCGCTCTATTTCCTCCAGGTGAAAAGGGACTTTGTTACTGCCACTTTTTAGCTGATTTTATCCTGACATTTTGTTGAAGGTGAAGTGCCCTGTCTTTACACATTTGTCCGGTTGTTGTTTTATGTATTCCAATTTCCCATTGTTGCCAAGACACTTTGGGCAGACCGGAATGCTGTTTGTTAATTTGTATGTTGGTGTTGCGTACCTGACCTTGTTGAGTTGTCTTTTGCAGGAGCTGGATCCTTCTGGAGACGAAGTCAATTGTTGAGCACCTGTTACGAGTACTGTATCAATGTAAAAGGACTGTATATTGCTAATTTGTGGAATGAATGTAATCGACGAACTAATGGATTGTAATCAGCAGAATTATATGAATAAATGTCATGGCTGCTTTATTGAATGAAATAGTGCAGATTACAATAACTTGTTGAAATAAATCAAGGAACCAAGAAAAACCAATAAGGCCAACACTGCCGAGGCAGCCAACCAATGACCTAGGCCTAAGCCCCCAAACCAAAACCTAACCAAATTAAATTTTTCCTGATGCCCCATTCTCACAGCTTTCTTCTCCTTTTAACGTACAGCTCCATCCCTGAAGATCTGTCTCCTTCCTGATTGTATGCTCCTCTTGATTTCTTTCCTTGCCTGTGTGATCTGCTTCTATGATTATGGCCATGTGATCTGCTACTTGTTTATGTGTTTGCTCAGCTGTACTTCCAAGTTTGTGTGATGGTTATCCAGATTTGCTAAGTTTGTATGATGATTATCCAGAATTGCCTTCTGAATTATAGCTGTTGGTGTTGTAATCCCCCTTTTGTCCTTCCTTTTATAAGTCTTGATTAACGGGGGTCTATCAGTTGGAGAATTATGTCATCAATTGAAGACTTGTATCCTTGTAAAATCAATCAAAACAGAGCAAGCCCTTGTATCAATTTATGAAGAGGGCAGTTACACAATGTCACATTCTGCTAAAAATTTGACTCCTCTTTTCATCCATATAAAATACAATTTAATTTGGGAACCAAAATTATAATGAAAAAGTAATGATGATTCAAATTTAGCTCTTTGAGTGAGGACAATCTGATGTAACTTATGCAGTGCAGAAACAACCACACAGGCAAAGTTCTTTTGCATCAAGAGTGCTTAAAAATCCCAGAGCCCATAAAAGAGCTCAAGTAACCACTCCATATACAAATCAAGTCTCCCCTATGGATATGAGTATTCCACATTTTTTTTGAGTTGATAATGGAAAATTGATAAGCCTACAGCTTGAAGATTTACCGGAACTCAAAAGTTTCTACCCAGGTTCGCATGCAAGGAAGTTTGGGTGTGTATAATTGCAAGAAGATAAAAGCATATGCTTCTGAATTTCGTAGCTTCCCAGCGAGGGAAACGGAGAGGCAGCCTCCTCTTTTTTTGTTAGGAAAGTTATGTTTTCAATTTTATCTATACCCACTGATAAGTGCAACATGTTTACGATAAACCAAATTTGATATTGTACTAATTTTAGAATGATAACTTAAAAACCCAACAGACAAGCCCAATAGGTGGAGGAACTCCTATCATTTATATATAAGCTGAAAAACCTTCTGTTAAACTGCAAGGTCCTAACATGCAAAGCAGCCAAAAGTCTTGTTAGTCTGACAACACTGATAATAAAAGACTACAATTTAGTCACTGAGGTAATAGCAAATGAGCGAGACAAAGAAGAAGAGATTATTTTTCACCAACTGAATGTTTTGAAACTTTATTGTTTATCAAGCCTCACATTCTTCTGTTTAGCCAATTATTCCTTCAAATTCCCTTGTTTGGAGCAAGCTGTTGTGTCATTACCCAAGATTGAACATCTTTTATTGGGGAGTGTTAAGTACACAATTGTTAAAGAAAATACAACTGACAAAAGGAGATGATGATAAAGAATATTTTTGGAAGGACGATCTCAAATCTACCATCCAACAAATATTTACAGATATGGTACTTTCTCATAGATATTTTTTTATTTCCCTTTTATGTCTTGACTATTGATAAATGTTATATATTAATGGATAGATGGTGATAATTTTAAATTATGTACTATTTTTCATTTTGTTGCTACTGTATATTCACATATATATATTGTCTATATTCTTTACTTCCTGTCAATATGAATTCTTATTCTTAATTTTGGGCAACTTTCTTTGTTGAGGTAACTTTAGACCATCCACGTTGTTTTAATTAATTTAATATTTTTGTTTTAAATATCTGACACTCTCTGAATTTCCCAACATAAAAATAAAAATAAAAATAGAATAACCGACTTATGCTGGAATTTAAAGTTTTTAGTAATGGACAAATTTCGAGATATCTCAAGTGGTATTCCATCTGAAGTGATGTGCTACTTGAAAAATTTGAAAATGCTGGATGTAAAATGTTGTGAGTCACTAGACAAGTGTTTGGTTTAGAGGATAATCATCATGAAATTTCAAGCTTATAGAAATTGAAATGATTGAAAATTGACAATTGCAACAACTTGAGATGCATAATTACTTCGTTTATGCTGTTAGGTCTTTTTCAACTCCAAGAGATAGAGGTAAAAAACTGTGCTTTGATCAAAGAAATCATCAAAAAGGAAGGGGAAAAAGACGGAGTGAGTGATAAATTAATAATCCCTCAATTAAATTCTATTAAGCTTGAGTCATTGTCTAACTTGACGAGCTTCTATTTGGGAAGTAATATTTTGGAGTGCTTTCCCTTGAAAACTATTATCATTAAGGATTGCCAAAAGATCCAAATGAAGGAGTTCAACATTCATCTTTCATCATTTTTCGTCGAAAAGGTAAGCTTGTTTTAATTCTTATTATAGGATAAGTTAATTTTATCAACAAAATTGTTGTTCAAATAAAACAAACATTTAATGGGCTTGTAGGTTGAATCACCCACCTTGGGACTATCTTCTTGCTTTTGGAATTTAACAATCTTGGTCATCAATGGCTTTGATCATTTAAAATATCGATTCACATCTTCAATGGTCAAAAGTCTTTTAAAATTGCAAGAGCTAGAGCTATCTAGTTGTAAGTTCATGGAAAAAATGATAGATGAAGATGACGGGAGAACAAGAACAATGTTGTTTAAAGATAAGCAACTTATGAATACAGAGGAGGAGCGGAAGAGAGGAGTCAAAAAGATAACAAGAACTTAACTTTTTTTTTTTATTAGATATAAACATATATATATATATATATAGAGAGATAGAGAGAGAGAGAGAGAGAGAGAGACCAACTAAGTACATCAAGGCCATACTTCATTACCTAATATTGACAACATAATCCTTAAATCATGGATTATCACTCCTTTTCAACAAAAACAACAAAACTAACACTTCATTTAGCAAAAAGACATTAACTTTTCCACCTAAGCATTTGGGAAAACAACTCAACCTCATGACATTACTCCTCTTTGAGTTGTTTCCCAAATACTCCTAGTATCTCTCTTAGTCTTTCGAACTTGGATTTATGCAAAGCTTTAGTCATAATATCTACTATCTATTCTTCAAACATGCAATACTCTACATGAACTTCCTTTTCTGCCTCCAATTGCCTCAAAACATGGAATTTCACCTTTATATGCTTAGATTTTCCATGAAGCATTGGATTTTGAGCCATGTATATAGCTGACTTGTTATCATCTTTGATCACTGTGGCATTGGAAGGAAGCATGTTCAAATCAGTAAAAAGCTTCCTCAACTAAACTGTATGATTTGCAACATTTGTTGCAGTAATATACTCAGCTGCAGCTGAAGATTGAGCAACAACTTCTTACTTCTTGGAACTCTAAGAAAAAACTCGATTTCCTAATGTGAACACATAACCTGAAGTATTTTTATAATCATCCACGTAACCAGCCCAATCACAATCTGAAAAACCAAGCAAACAACCATTTTCAACTGATTTAAACCATAAACCATGATCAGTTGTTCCTTTAACATATCTAATCACTCTTTTAGCAATGCCAAAATGTTATTTTCTTGAAGAATACATGTATCTTGATAAAACACTTATTGCAAACATCAAATCAAACCTAGTGTTTGTCAAGTATAGGAAACTTCCAATCAAACTTCTATAGGTTGTTTGATCAGCTTTTTCATCATTATTAGATTTTGAAATCTTCTCATTATACACTAAGGGAATAGTCACTGGTTTGCATCCTTCCATTCTGAATTTCTTGAGTAAATTCAAGGCACACTTTTACTGAGTTACAAAGATGCCTTCCTAAGATTGTTCAATCTCCATTCCCAGGAAATACTTCATTTTCCCTAAATTTGTCATTTCAAACATGTTCTTCATCTCAGCCTTGAACTGCAAATCATTTTAACATCATTGCCTGTAACCAAAAGATCATCAAAATACATTAAAATAATCAGCATTTTGCTATCATCCTCATTTTTTATATACAAAGTAACTTTTATTTCACTTCTCCTAAAGCCATAATCAGTGAAATATGCATCCACTCTGCTATACCAGGCCCTAAGAGTCTGTTTCAGGCCATACAAAGCTTTGTTCAGCTTATACACCATATCTTTACCATTTGAGCTCTCATAACCCCGAAGCTACTTAACATATATCTCTTCCTCTAGCTGACCATTCAAAAAAACTGATTTGACATCTAAGTGATACATTTTCCACTTGTTTTATACAGCAAGAACTAGGAGAAACTTAATGGTGTCATGTCTAGCAACAGGAGCAAACACTTCATTGTAATCAATTATTACTTGCTGAGCATAACCTTTGACTACCAACCTTGCTTTCAGCTTGTAAAGAGAGCTATCTGGATTCAATTTAACCCTGTAAACCCATTTGAGTCCCAACACATTCTTATCTTTAGGTCTAGGAACTAATTCCCAAGTTCTATTTTTTCTATCATTTCTATTTCTTCATTCATAGCATCAATCCAACCAATATCATTACAAGCTTTGTCAAAACTTGTAGGCTCTTTAAACATTACATTGCATTTTTCATAAATCTCAGCAAGGTTTTTAGTCTTTACCCTCACATGTTCATCATCTTCATCATTTGATTCATTTTCACAACTGCTTATTGAAGCTAACACATTTCCTTTTAAAGTTGAGTTCCCTATTGTAGTCACATCATTCTGCAACTCTACCTTGCTTGAATTCTAATTCCAAAAGGAATTTTCATCTACAACAACATCCCTATTAGTCATCACCTTTTGCTTCTTTAGATTATACACTCTAAAACCTTTTGTCATAGGTGCATATACAAAGAAAATTCCTAGTTCAGATTTCTTATCTAACTTTGTTCTTTTTGTAGCTGGAACATGAATATAACAACAAGATCCAAATACTCTTAGGTGTTTCACTAAAGGCTTAACTCTACTCCATGCTTCTAATGGTGTTTTTCCTTCTACAACTGTTGTTGGCAACCTGTTTATAAGGTAGACTATCGTATGTGCAACTTCAGCCCAGAATTAGTTTGGCATATGTTTCTCATCTAACATTGCTCTCACCATTTCCACTACAACCCTGTTTTTTCCTTCTACAAGCCTGTTTTGCTTAGGGGTGTATGCATTTGTTAACTGATGATGGGTTCCTTCTTCCTTACATAACTCAACAAATTCCTGAGAATTGTATTCCATTCTATTGTCAGTCCTTAAAGTTTTAATCTTACATCTACTTTGAGTTTGAACCAGCCTCTTGAATTTCTTAAACACATTAAACACTTGTGATTTTTGTCTAATGAAATAAATCCAAGTCATCCACAAACAACACAAAGTATTTATTTTTGTTTATGGACTCTATCTTCATAGGTCCGTAAACATTATTGTAAACTAGTTGCAACCTTTCACTAGCTCTCCACGAAGAGTTTGTAGGAAATGATTCCCTATGCTGCTTCACTATTTGACATGAACTACATACCCCACCAAGTTTTCTAATTTTAGGCATGAACTTTACTAACTCTTGCTTCCGCATTTGAGTCAATGCATTGTAATTGTAATGACCAAACCTAGAATGCCATAATTCGGATTCATCTTCTTTAACAACATGGGCCTTTTCACCAACACATACCCAATTCAGAGGAAAACATTTATTCACCATAGGCAATTTTACAATCAACACATCTTTATGATCATAAATAAAACATGTCAACTTTCTAAATATAAGGAATACCCATTTTTCAACATTTGAGCAACATTCAATAGTTTCTGAGCAAGTGAAGGAACAAACAATACATCATGAATAAACTTTGTACCTTTCTTAGTGTAAATCATCACTGATCATTTTCCTTTAGACTCTACAACCTGGCCATTTCCAAGTTTTACTTTAATCTTGACAGTCTTGTCTAGGTTGCTATATAAGGCTTCATCATTTGCTATGTGACTAGTGTAGCCACTATCAATAAACCATGTACAATTAGCAGCTTTATGGGTATCACACATAGCCATAAACAAGCTTGCACTTGATTCTTCCTCTTCTTTTGTAAAATTTGCTTGTTGTGACTACTTATTATTTTTTTTGTCTTTGCCTTTCTTTGCAATTCTTTTCAATATGCCCTATTTCCTTACAAAATCTGCATTGAATAAGTGGTTTCCCTTTGAACTAACAATCTTCTTCCTTATGATTGGTTCTCTAACAGTGGTAACAAGGTGAAAACTTTCCTTTTCTTCCTTTCATTTGTGTACTCTGACCTTGCTTACCCTTGTCAGAATTCTCTTTTACAATCTTTTTGGACTTCTTCTTACTTTGCTTCCCTTTGTGCTTTGCTTGAAGGGCCTATTCAATAGCTTCATCATCTCTAATCAAGGTTCTTTGTTCATAAGCTTGTAGCTTACTAATGAGTTTTGAAACTGAGAGAGTCTTGAGGTCACAAGACTCCTCAATAGCTGAAACTTTAGATTTGAATTTGAAAGGTAAGCTTACCAAAATTTTGTTCATAACCTTGGTATCTGGAAAATCTTCTCTCATCAGTCTGATTTTGTTAACCAGTTCAAGAAGCTTGGATGCATATTCCTTCACAAGCTTTCCTTCCTTCATTCTAAGCACTTCAAACTCTTTTATAATTGTTAAAAGTTTGCCAGTTTTAACTTTGTCACTTATTTCATACTCCTCCTTCAACCTTTCCCATACTTTCTTAGGTGACTTGCAAACCATGATCCTAGTGAAGATCACTTTAGATAAAGCTAAATGAAGACAAGTTAGTGCCTTTGGTTTCCTTGGTTTCCTGTCTTCATACAACTTTATCTGAGTTAATGTTAGATCAACTCCCAAAGGTTCTGGTTCTCCATCATCTTCCACAGTTTCCCATAAATTCAAAGCCATCAAATAAACCTTCATTTTTATGGCCAAAATGTGATAGTTTTCTCCAGCAAACTGTGGAGGTCCTGTACCTAGGAAATTGCTGCTTGACATCTTTTTACTTCTAGCCTTTCCTGTAACTTCTTCTTCCACAGTCCCTTAAAAAATGGGCTCTGATACCACTTGTTTAAAGCTAAGCAGTTTATGAATGTAGAGGAGAAGCAGAAGAGAGGAGTCAAGAAGATGAAAAGAACTTAACTTTTTTTTTAAAATTAGATACAAACATATATATATATATATATATATATAAGGATTATGTTGTCAATGTTAGGTAATGAAGTATGGCCTTGATGTACTTAGCTTTACTTGTCTATATATATATATATATATATATATATATAGACAAGTAAAGCTAAGTACATCAAGGCCATACTTCATTACCTAACATTGACAACATAATCCTTAAATCATGGATTATCACTCATTTTCAACAAAAACTATCATTTCAACAAAAACAACGAAACTAACACTTCATTTAGCAAAAAGACCTTGACTTTTCCACCTAAGCATTTGGGAAAACAACACAACCTCATGACATATGTTGTTTCCTAAATTATACCTGTTAAAGCTGGGAGATCTTCCAAAACTCATAACATTTTGTGACTCCACCGTAAATTTTATTGAAATGTCCTTCTTATTCATACTCTGGATTGACATTTGTTCGAGTATTCAAACATTCATTTGCAATTCTATATGTGGTGACATGACATTATCAAGCAAACAACCAAAAGGAATGAGCACAAATGAGAACTCTACTTAGTTGCAATCTCTTTTTGATAAGAAGGTGATCAATCCCTTAATTTTGCTTGCAATTTTTTCTTATCCATCATATCCAATTTATAATTTTAAAAGTCACTAATAGTGGATGTTATGTTAGAATTGTCATTTGAAATCTTTAGGTAAGACTCCCTAGTTTGGAGCGATTGCAAATTAACCATGCTGATCATTTGGTAAAGTTATGGAACAATGAGGTCTCTTTGGATTCCTTCTGCAAATTAAATCGCATTTTTGTCTGCTTTTGTAGAAGACTTGTTAGTATTTTTCCATCTAACATGCTTAGGAGTCACCAGAAACAAGATACATTGGAAGTAGAAAACTGTGATTCAGTTGAAGAGATATTTGAAGTACTTGAGAAAAGCTTTGGCATGGTGGAGGAAATTGTTCCCAAGGAAGAAGCAATCCCTAGGTTTGTGTTTTCTAAATTAACTTGGTTGAATCTACAAATGCTATCGAGTCTCAAAAGTTTCTACCCGGAGATACATGTTTCAAAATGGCCAGATTTAGAAGAGTTAAAGGTGCATGGATGTAACAACGTGAAGATCTTTGCTTCAGAATTATTGAGCATCCGAGGGAGTCATGAAGATAGTCAACAAACACTGTTTTTTGTCAACAAGGTATGAGCATCAAGTATTCAATTAAATCATGTTTATAATTTAATAAGGCACTATTACTGATCCTCTCTTCAACTTATTTAATCCTATTTATTAAATGATTATTATTATTGGTAATGTGGAATTTTTCTTACTGGACAACATTGTCATTATGGAGATTGTAAGTCCCAAATATCACAAATTTCGGCATATATATTGCTACCCACCTAAATTAATCATCTTTTTGTTTTTGTTTCAACGCTTTTTTTGTGATTGACTGATTTCCCGGGACGCATTCTCTAGCTTGAAAGAACTAGAATTATGTGAAATGCCCGGGCTGTCGCATCTGTGGAAAGGAAATTTTCAGCCTTGCAATGCTTTTCAAAATCTCAAGACTCTAAAAGTGTCAGAATGTGGCAGTTTAGAAAATTAATGTTTCTCAATGGTGTCTCTCCAGAATTTAGAAACTCTGCAAGTTTCAAAATGTGATGGGTTGAGATATTTACTGACCCCCTCAAAAGCTAAAACTCTGGATCGATTTACAAGGATGAAAGTATCTGGCTGCAAAATAATGGAGGAAATTATTACACATTTAGGAGATGAAGTAGTAGAGAATTCAATTGTTTTCAACAAATTGGATTGTTTGGAACTTTACTGCTTGTCCAGACTTAAAAGGTTTTGTTGTGGGGATTATACTCTGGAATTCCCATCCTTGAAAAACGTAATTGTCAGACAATGCTTGGAGATGGAGGCTTTTTGTCATGGAGTTTTAAGCATACCAAAGCTCGAAAAACTACAGTTGACAGGAGAAGAGGATGAAGTAGAAGAATGTTGGGAAGGCAACCTTAATTCCACGATACATTATTTGTTCAAAAATATGGTATGGACTCACTAAAATACTACTGGCATTTATATTGTTAGATGAGTTAAATTGGTTGAATTCATGTTTTCCTTTATTTTGTTAATTCAGTGAGCTATGCTTTATAATTATGGAATGTGCGGAGCTCCAAAGAAGATTGAGGTCATTCCTGTTAATGTTTTATTTTACCGAGTTTGAATATTAATCAGAGTTTCGGATCGATTTTCTGTCAAGAATTTGCACAAGAATCATATAATAAGCCATACACAAGTCAACACACCAATATTTACTTGGTTCGGGTTCAAAAGATTAGAACCCTACATCCAAGGCAGAGGAATCCTCTAGCAAATCCACTGATTTGTAAGAAAAATAGTATAACTTACAGATTCAGAAGCCGATCTAGTATTACAGACACAAACGGAAACGAATCCAACCTTCCGACTTGAATCCTTCCTAAACCTGAGCACCACAGCGACCTTGTACACTGACTCAAGTGTTTAGACAACTAGATCTAAGCAAAAATAGTGGACTGATGTATTTCTTGTAAACCCTAGTAGAGAAGAATGAAAGAATCCAGAAGAGAAAAATATATTTCACACAAAAGGGCTGCCTTTTTCTTTTCTAAAGAAACAGCCACGTAAAAGCCTTTTTTCTCTTCACTTCACTTTTCTCTAGAACCAACTAATGGTTATAAACCATTAGTTAAAGCATTAAACCTAGCAAAGACAAAACTACCCCTGGATAATAACTATAGCCCAAACTTTGCTGCTTATTTACAAGATTGCCATTAGTTTATGTCACAGACTTAACAATTCCTTTAAAGAGTTTTTGATAGATCACGGCTCCATATCATCAAGGTGAAGAGGGACCTTTTTTTTTTCTGTCATATTATGGAGTGCCCTCTGTTTACATATTGGTCCAGTTGTTGTACTTAGTTGAGTTGTTTTATGTTGAAATTGAAATAAGAAGCCTTACCAGGTGTTTATGTCATTTCCATTTTTAGTCGATTGAACTGTGAAGTAAGGGCTGTGAATTGAAATGAATTCCTGAGTACTAAGATGCACCTTAATGAGGCTTTCCATGTTAATTATTAAACAAACTGATCAGAGCGAGGCATTTGAAATGCTGAGTACAAGATTTTTGTAGCAGAAATTACTTCAATGCTCTGCTCTGCTGTTGATGCTGTTTGATTGGTTGGTTGATTAATTAATTGTACCATGAATACATCATATATTACAATTGAAATTTGTATACTGTTTTTTGATAAATATATATTACTCTTTTCTATTGTATGTAGTGATCAATTGAATAGCATTTACGTTAAGCATCAGAAATAGTATGACTGTATCATCTAATTTATACATGGTTTACCTGTTGTACATATTTATATATGATGCGAATTCCATACTGTTTGGAAAATAAATTGGATATGGGTACGTAAGTTTGAGGAAAAACTTTACCTTTTAAGATTTTTTGGTAACCCAAGGCTTAAACAATTTCAATTAAGGCCCATGGGGATGATATTGATCTACCTGAAACTTTGACCTGGTAACCCTCATATTATATGGGAGGTGGTATCGTCAATTTAAAGCTCCAATCCAAATGAGGGGAGGTTTCCTTCAACTTTACTTTTGAACATGGTAAAGTAGTGATATAATCTAACTCAATTAGAATCAGATTAAATAATAAAAAAATCAGACTTAATCATAATCAGATTAAATTAGATTTAAAAAAAAAAATCAAACTCATCCATTATCAGATTAAATTAGAATCAAATCTGATCAAAATTAGATCAAATAGAAATATGTTTAACAAAAACTCATTAACTTGAAGATTGGGAAATTAACTGGCCCGGGAGTTGATTTGTTTCTTGAAGAGAATGAAATGGTGAATTCGTGTAAAGTATTGAAAATTGACTCTGAGATGAAAATAGTTAAGCAGTATTTTAAGCTTTGTAAGGATGAGCAGAAGCTTTGTTTTTCGAAGGTTCCAGTTGAAAAGACTAATAAGAAGAGTGTAGAAAAAGCATGTGGTGTATTACAGGAGATGGTGAAAGAGCAAGAGAAGAGAAAGGAGTTTGAAACAGAAATGGACCAGTGGCGCGTGTTTACGCAGATAAAGACTCAATGTAATGTGGAGAAGTACTAAGAGGTTACTGAAGATCAGAAAGAGAAACTGAAGTCCTTTGGGGTTCATTGAGTGCTGAGAAGAAGAGAGATTTCTGTAAAGTGAGTATCAAAGAGCTTCAAAGGCATTGGAAGTCACAATGTTTTCATTGGGAAGCTATAAGGAACACAGAAGTTGATGTGCTGTCAATGTTGTGATTGTCATAATAAGTGCACTCCCACGATTTGCATTGGCAGAATCTTGATGGGATAGAATTGAGGTCTCGGATTCCTTGTAAGGTGACTGAGTTGATCAGGAATGGTGATTGGAAGTCTTTAAATGCTGAATATTGGGTAATAAATATTGTCAGTAAGATGAATTCAAAGTCTTTTAGTTCTTGTGATGGTGACCTGTCGGATGAGAAGAGCTTAAATGAGAGTAACAGTGACGAGAATGAAGCCTTAACTTATCCATGGAAGATCAGAACGGGCATTCACCAGAGCACGCAATGAATCTCAAGAGTATTCATCGGTTGTTTTGCTTGTTTCTTGAAAATGAATGTCTTGCTCCAGCACATCTTCACTGGGCAATACAATATACAGTTGAAGAGTTTGACGAGCTAATCCCGTTTTCACAGTGTCTTGATCTGGAAGCTGTCCAGATCAAATCCCTTTTGGGAGCTGTAGAGCTGAGAAAGGTCTGTGAATTTATCCAGGATCTGGCAAATACTATGGAAAAGAATCTCAGTTGTGAGAAAGTGTTTGATATCAAAGAGAAACTTGAAACCAGAGAAGAATTAACAAGGCTCCTTTTGGATGTGAGATTCTTGAAAGGACAGGATAATCTAACTCTTCCTGACAGTGATGATTTGGTTTCATGATTATGCGAAGGCTCAACAATCCAGATAGTTTCAAAAGCATGGATCAGTCTGATAGATATTCAAAGACTAAAACGGAAAGAGATTTTTCAGATATTTCTCAAAGAATGTTTACAGTTACAAAAATTATGTGGTTCTTATCTCCTTGTGTGAATGTAATCATGTTGAAAGCAATTCAGGCAGCCGAGAGTGTTCAACCCGAGGAGATTGAAAAGGGGCATAAAAGTACAGATTAGTCTTATTTCAGACTCTTGAAGAAGAGGCAAAAGGAACTTGATGAGACTGATGATATTGCTGGTAGAATGGAGAAAGCTATAATTTCCCACGATATAATGGATGTTCTGGAAACACTCAAAACAACACTAACACTAGCAGGTTTATGTAATAAACACTCCGAATCTGAAAGTTTCAGCGAAGAAGATGAATTAAAAATGCTTGAAAACTTCAAGTCTGGCAAAATTATGGCATGATCAACATTACTGAGGAAGAAACAGAGTCACTAAAATATGTTAGTTTGCAAATTATATTGATCATGTCTCACAAGTTCCTATTTGTCATCCCTATTCCTCTGCTCCTTTACTTGCATAGTTTGCATAGTTTCATCGTAAATTCAAAAATTATGAACTGCTGAACTCCAAGTGATTTGTTAGGCCAAATCATTTGAGATAAAATGCGGTCATTGTGTTTGCTCACTTTTGTTCTCACCATGTTCATTCTTGCAGCTAGCCATTTTTGAGGCTAATATGTCATGGGGTATTTGTGCCACAAAGCATCATGAACTGGAACTTGAGAGGTGTCTTTGTATGACTATAGGTCAATCATTGTGCCTTTGTTGAAGTCATTCTTGAAGGTTTGTTTCTGGATCCTTTGCCTGTTCTCTTAGTAATTTAATGCATGATGGTTTAAATTGAATTATTCTTACTACTAGGCACATCTAGAAGATCTGAAGTATGAGTATACAACAGCAGCTCTTGCATCAGAGATTGATGACAACAATATAACCAGCAACGTTTGTGATAACGTAAAAAAAAAAAAAAAACAATATAAAA
The DNA here is from genome assembly GCF_011075055.1 of Mangifera indica. Classification (NCBI taxonomy): domain Eukaryota; kingdom Viridiplantae; phylum Streptophyta; class Magnoliopsida; order Sapindales; family Anacardiaceae; genus Mangifera; species Mangifera indica. Next base: position 629,447 of record NC_058148.1, read on the forward strand.
AGGAGATGAATAAGAAAAGAAGAATTCTGACAAGGATGAAAAGAACCAAGGTCTTACAGCTTCTTATGGTTTTGTTTGTTTATACTATGAAAGCTTTTAACTGTTGTAAATATAATTTTCCTGTGAAATGAGCTAATGTTTGGGTAAACATTTTAGGCAACTGAATGTATTGAGCCCTTTGGGCACCATCCGAATGATGCCGAACAAGTGTAAATCTCTTATCTAATCCCACTTATATGCTAAAATCATAAGCCTATTCCCTCTAGAAGGCTGGTTTCTATAGTATCTTATATCAATAGTCTATGAGTTTTTAGAGACAACCGAGATTCTGAGATCGGTTTTTCTACAAGGCTGATGACTCGACTGCATCAATTTTAAACAATGTAAAACTGCTTGAAAAACATTTGGAGGATCTGAGGAAAATTGAGAGAAATTTTGCAAAGAAAAGAAGGTCTCAAACTGATGCTGAAAAAGTTTTAGACCTAAATCTATGTACTTCTATTTTACCTCTCATTGACCATATTTCTGTACTATCTTGTTGCTTATGTTCTGAATTTTGATGTGCCATATGACATGGTCATTATTGATGACAACATAGCTCTAAAAACTTCTACCTTTTCTTGTTTGGTGCAAATTTCCAGATTCTTCAGTAAAACAAGAAAGAAAAGCCAATTCTAATGACCCTTTTCAGATCCATCAGAATTATGCTGAACAAGTGTAAACCTCCTTTCTCATTTCAACACTCAAATTAGACCCTTTTTCCTTTTGAAGTTGGCTTTCTGTTCAAATCATCTAAATATTATTATTTATGCCTTTTCAGGGCTAATCCATCTTGTAAGATTACAGAGAAAGAAAGATTTCAAGCTGATGTTGATAAAGCTGCATGTCGAAGACTTAGTACTTATGGTTTTCCTCCATCGCCATCTTGCTTATCTTCAGGTTTTTCAAGTGCCACCAGACACACATAGCTCTAATACTTCTGCTGCATTTTTCATTTTTTGGTTGAACTTTTCAGATTGTTTTGAAAAACATTATGGACTATTACTGATGAGGTTTCGATTCCTACTCACAGCGCACCCTTCTACTCGGAAGTATTTAGAATCAAAATCAATTACTAATTGTTGTATCGACAGTTAAAATTGTAACAATGGATTATGAGACACAATCGAAACTGAAGTTCTTATTGAATATTGTTCAACAATTTCAATTCAATTATTACAGACACCTCAATTGCTTTACTAAATTGATAAGCAACAACACACTCATCTATGAGCCCCAATTCTCAGTGACGCCGGAACGCCCAGAGACCCTACCAGCTTTCTCAAGGCTGGTCCCTCCTTATTTTCCTAACTGAATTTCCCTCCTTTTTCTTAGCCCCTTCTATCCCATTATAACAGCCTTCTCCCGCTCTTCCTTGCTGCGTCACTCCTAAGCTGCCACGTCAGACTTGAGTGTAATGGTGGACCCCACCTTCTATTGGAAAATTGCTGCTCACCCTCCCTCTTGAGTCATCTCTCTTTGTCCCTCCTGCTTTCTTCCTATCCTTCTTCCTTACGTATACTTGGGCCCTAACAATGCCTCGCCCATCGAGAGGCACCTTGCCCTCAAGGTGCCATTCAGGGAAGAGATCTTTAATCTTCACATATGGTTCCCAACTATTATCATGTTCAGGGAGCTCCTTCCATTTAATGAGTAATTCCAAATTGCCAATCACAGAGTAACGATAATCAACCACAGCTTTAGGATACATCTCCAACTCCAAGTCATCCTGTAACTCAACAGGGAGCTGTTGAGAGACCATTGCAGGACCCAATTGCTTTTTTAACTGAGACACATGAAAGACAGAATGTATTCTGGCTGATTCAGGTAACTTTAGTTTATAAGCGACCTGACCAATTCGTTGTAACACTTCATATGGTCCATAAAAGCGAGGACGAAGCTTTTCATTTAACTTTGTAGCCAAGGGTCGAAAACGATATGGTTGAAGTTTCAGAAATACGCGGTCGCCAATCTGAAATTCCACATGTCTGCGGTGTTTATCAGCGGCTGATTTCATTTTCTCCTGAGCTTTCACCAAGTTCTGCTTCAACTCATCCAAGATAGTGTTGCGGTCACGGATTAACTTGTCAACTTCTTCAACCTTAGAAGCTCCATCAATCCAGCGAAGGAGGGTTGGAGGATCACGCCCATAAACAGCCCGAAATGGAGTCATCCCTGCTGAAACATGGAAAGAGCTGTTATACCAAAACTCAGCCCAAGCTAACCATTTGAGCCAAGTGCGTGGCTGCGTAGCACAAAAGCAACGAAGGTAGGTTTCAAGACACCGATTTACGACTTCGGTTTGACCATCTGTCTGAGGATGGTATGCAGAACTGTGCTTCAACTGAGTACCTGCTGCTCGAAAAATCTCTTGCCAAAAATGGCTCATAAAGATAGGGTCCCGATCGAAGACAATGGAAACGGGAAATCCATGAAGACGCACCACCTCTTTAATAAATATTTCTACGACCGCTTTAGCTGTAAACGGGTGTCGAAGTGGAACGAAATGGGCATATTTAGACATGCGATCAACCATGACTAGAATAACGCTGAAACTGTTAACTTTTGGTAAGCCTATAACAAAATCCATAGCTAGCTCCTCCCAAATCTGTGATGGAATTGGCAACGGTTGGAGAAGGCCAGCAGGAGATAGTGCCTGGTATTTCATTCGTTGGCAAACTTCACATTCAGCTACAAATCTTTTGATATCATTTTTCATACCTTGCCAAAAAACCACAGAATTCAGTCTCTTGAAGGTTCGAAAATAGCCTGAATGCCCGCCATATGTGGTAGAGTGAAACTCAATTAATAACTGTGGAATGAATTGAGAATGTCGTGGAAGAACCAGTTTGCCATTGTATAACAATACACCTCCCCTCAATGAATATCCGTCGTGCGACTTAGGATTAAGGATAATATCCTGAATCAAGCGCTGTAACTCTGCATCTCTTGTCACCTCTTGTGCAATACTATCAACTCCATGGCTCTGAATAATTGATATAGCCTGTAGAGAAGTAGCAAAATTTGGGTTACGGGATAAGGCATCTGCTGCCTTATTTTCGCACCCTGGTCTGTAAATAACCTCGAAATCGAACCCGAGCAGCTTCACAAGCCATTTTTGCTGATCATGGCTGACTATCTTCTGTTCAGTGAGAAAGCGTAGGCTACGTTGATCAGTTCGAACCTTAAAATGTCGCCCGAGAAGATAGTGACGCCACTTTTGGAGTGCAAAAACAATGGCCATCAATTCTTTTTCATAAACGGATTTCCCCTGATTCCGAAGTGAAAGAGCTTTGCTTAGATACGCGATGGGACGCCCCTCTTGCATCAACACAGCGCCCAACCCCAAACCCGATGCATCTATCTCCACAATAAACAGCTTGGAAAAATCAGGGACAACTAAAACAGGAATTGAAACCATCGCATACTTTAAAGCTTCGAAGGCTTTTTGAGATTCAGTTGTCCACAGGAAGGCATTCTTTTTAAGTAAACAAGTCAACGGCGCAGCAATCTTCCCGTATCCCTTCACAAAACGGCGATAATACCCAGTTAATCCAAGAAACCCTGCAATTCTCGCAGATTCTTCGGTGCAGGCCATGTTGCCATATCTTGAATTTTTTTCGGGTCAGCCTCGACTCCTTTTTTGGATACAATGTGCCCAAGATACTCAATACGATCCTGTGCAAATGAACACTTCTTCTTGTTAACAACCAGTCGGTGTTCCCTTAAAATACCCAATACTATTCTCAAATGCCAAAGGTGCTGCTGGAGATCCTTACTATAAATGAGAATATCATCGAAAAAAACTAAAACAAAGCGACGTAAATGAGGTTTGAAAATTTGATTCATCAAGCTTTGGAACGTAGCAGGGGCGTTCGACAACCCGAAAGACATTACTACAAACTCGTAATGACCTTCATGTGTACGAAATGCTGTTTTTTCAATGTCTTCCTCCTTTACTCGAATTTGATGGTATCCGGACTTCAAGTCTAGCTTGCTGAACATTTCCGCTCCACTCAATTCATCTAATAACTCGTCAATTGTAGGAATTGGAAATCTATCAGGAATAGTGACTCGGTTAAGAGTGCGATAATCAACACAAAATCGCCACCCTCCATCCTTCTTCCGAACCAGTATGACCGGACTAGAAAATGGGCTGATACTCGGCCTAACCACTCCTGCTACTAACATTTCTTGAACGATTTTTTCAATTTTTGTCTTCTGGTAATGGGGATACCTATAAGGTCTCAGATTAGGTGGCTGCGCTCCCTGCACTAATCTGATTGCATGGTCATTAGCTCTTTTTGGTGGTAGGTCTGTTGGTTCTCTAAATAAATCTTCAAACTGTGTTAGCAGTTCTGTTGTCTCAGGCTGACGATCTTGTTTGCCACTGTCATTGTGTCCTTCCTTGGATTCCAGTTCCACCCAAAACCCATCACCCCCTTCCGATACTAGCTTGAATAATGCCTTAATTGAGGCCTCCATCACTGTCAAGGCAGCATTCCCAGTTAACACAATACGTTTCCCTTCCCACCAAAACTTCATTGTTTGAGTCTTCCAATTAACCTTCACTTCGCCTAGGCAATTTAGCCAATCAACGCCCAGGATAACATCTACTCCACCCAACTTGAAAGGTAGAAAATTTTGCCGAATGACAAGGTCAGCCAATTTTAATACAACATCATCACACCTACCTATTCCCCTGACTTTTCTTTCATTTCCTAATACCACCGAATATTTAGCAGATTGAACTGGAATATTTAGCTCTGCAACCAATTTGTCTGATAAGAAATTATGGGTTGCCCCACTATCAATCAAGACCACCACTTGCCAACCACATAACTCTCCTATAAGCTTCATCGTCTTCGGTGAATCGATACCCACTATTGAACTTGTATTCAAACTAACTTCCATGTCTTCGGTCTCTAACGGTTCCACTTCTCATTCTCCTTCTTCGCTTTCATCTATCTCCTCTTCACTAGAAATCATTATCCGTAATTGTTTGAATCGACACCCAGAGTGAACTTCTCATCACATCGAAAACATAGTCCTTTCTCGACCTTAGAGCAGTACTCCTCATCAGACAGCCTTCGGAAACTACCATCTCTCCTTGGCAATGATGTGGATGCCCCAAAATTAGCTGTTGGTTTAGCGGTGGAATTAGGAATTTGGTGAATGGGGTAATTGTTTGGGCGTAACTGAGTATTGTTACGAAACTCAGTGTGGGTACGATTTGGAATATGGGTTTGGTTAGTGTTTAAACTGGTTGTAGAACGGTGGTTCACATTGTTGGAAGCATTTGAAGATGAGTTCTGGTTTGTGTTATTGGGCTGATTATAGTTGGTTGAAGGATTGGTTGCTATGTAAATTGGGCTACTGTTGGGTTGGTAGGCCCAACGTCCTGGGGTGGGCTGATTTTTGGGTTGAGTTCTTCCAGATCTGGTAACATATTTTTCATCTATGATGAGATTTTTCTTTTCCACCTGGCGAGCTCTGTTCATCGTTTCAACTAGCGTCTTCGGATGAAACATTTTGACTTCCACCCTTATTTCATCCAACAAGCCATTGAGAAATATAGTTTTCAGCGTCTCTTCTGTTAATCCATCGACGACCGACGAAAGCAACTCAAACCGACTTCTGAACTCTTGCACTGAACCAGTTTGACGAAGCGCCAACAACTCTTCTTCTGCCGTTCGCTCATCGGAAGGTGGAAATCGTTCGATGGTCTCACTCTTAAATTCTTCCCAACTTGTAAATGGTTGATGCTTGTCTCTCCACTGTAACCAATGTAACGCGTCCCCCTCCATACAAACTCCAGCCGCCATAAGTTTCTCTCTCTCTGTCAACCTATTCACTTGAAAATACCGCTCGACCTTCGAAACCCAATCGAGCGCTTCATTTCCATCGAATAACGGAAGCTCCAAGCGACGGTACTGGAGGTCTCGACGGTTAACTCCCCCCACTTCGCCATCTATGCCCCTAACATTTTGATTTCCTCCGCCTTCAGCCACTTCCTCATTCGACGCTACTGGTGGAGGAGGGTATGAGGACGAGGGTTCATGACCTGCTGGTGCCTTGCCCTTATCTCTACCATCCCGCATGACTGTTGTTTCCCTCAATTCTCGTAGGAAATCTTTAATCACCTCCAGATTAGTCTCTAATGTCTCCAGTCGCGAACTCAAATTTTTCACGCCATTGCTCGTATCTTCCATTCCTCCTTTCATCGTCGTTATCTCCTTTTCCATTCCCTTTACCCTTGATTCCATTCTCGTCATGCTCTGATACCAATTGATGAGGTTTCGATTCCTACTCACAGCGCACCCTTCTACTCGGAAGTATTTAGAATCAAAATCAATTACTAATTGTTGTATCGACAGTTAAAATTGTAACAATGGATTATGAGACACAATCGAAACTGAAGTTCTTATTGAATATTGTTCAACAATTTCAATTCAATTATTACAGACACCTCAATTGCTTTACTAAATTGATAAGCAACAACACACTCATCTATGAGCCCCAATTCTCAGTGACGCCGGAATGCCCAGAGACCCTACCAGCTTTCTCAAGGCTGGTCCCTCCTTATTTTCAATTGCTTTACTAAATTGATAAGCAACAACACACTCATCTATGAGCCCCAATTCTCAGTGACGCCGGAATGCCCAGAGACCCTACCAGCTTTCTCAAGGCTAGTCCCTCCTTATTTTCCTAACTGAATTTCCCTCCTTTTTCTTAGCCCCTTCTATCCCATTATAACAGCCTTCTCCCGCTCTTCCTTGCTGCATCACTCTTAAGCTGCCACGTCAGACTTGAGTGTAATGGTGGACCCCACCTTCTATTGGAAAATTGCTGCTCACCCTCCCTCTTGAGTCATCTCTCTTTGTCCCTCCTGCTTTCTTCCTATCCTTCTTCCTTACGTATACCTGGGCCCTAACAATTACCACCTGATGTGAAAAATGGCAGCTCACCGCGATTTGATGTACTCCAATTTGTGACTGCACAGGTTGCAATGGCATAAAGGAAATGATACTAGTGCTTCTAGCATAATTCTGCACTTTCTCATCTACATCTTATATCTACTGATTCTGTTGCACAACAGCTTCCATGGTGGTTATATAAGACAGCTTTGCGACGAGTCCATGAGTAGATCAGAACTATGCCAGAGCCAGAAACATGCTGGAAATCCATGTTTTGTATGCGCTCTTCAGGAGTCTTTTGATGCCATGCGTATTGCCTCTGGAATCATGCCAGAAGTAGCTTTTGTGCCACTATCTTCAAAAAAAAATTAGCAATCAATTCAATTTTCAAGGAATGGGTGAATACTCAAGATTGGTTGGACAATTTTGGGTTAGAAGGTCCAAAAATGAAATCATGATGTATTGTATCCAAAGTAAATAATGTTTTAACAGTAGTAGAGTTAAGACCTTAAACAAGCAAACTCAAGTCTAAAAGTCAATTTGGATCAATCTGGCTCAGTTCAAATTCATTTAAGTCGAGCTCGAATTGAGCTTGAGTTAGAAGGGTTATTTTGTTTTTGAAACTTAGTCGAATTCGAATTGCACAGAGTTTGTTTGATTTAGCTCGTGAGCCCGATGTATAACTTGACTTAATTCAAAATTGGTTCGTAGCTTTATTCGAGTTATGTCAAATAATTATTAAAACAATATTTTTATGTCAATGAGTTGTAAACTTGAACTATAAATCTAAGTCATAAATTTTAAACATAATAATTGAGTTGATCTCAAACTACTTTTAATTTAAGTTTGATAAACTCTAGACAAAAGATGCTTATGTTTAACTTAGTTTATGTTTAGACTTATACAGTAAGTCGAACTATTAAATCATGATGTTACGAAGGATATCTATACAAAAAAAATTCTTCCGGGTTACAAAACTGATTTACAAAGCAATAATATTTTTGATGTTATCATCTTCCTACTAAAATTACATTAATTGATAGTTTTGTGATGCAAAAAAGGTTGTGTTTTATAGTTAAACTCAGAAGATGTCCCTGCAGGTGAGTATGGACATGAATTTAAAAAACAGCTTGTCGATGAAGTAATGAAAATTGTTGAAGAGTTGGAAGCCGAGAGGAAACAATTTCCTTTATAATCAATTTGTATGAACAACACCGCACATACAAAGCTTCTGGTGGAAGAGCACACACAGCTTCTGTGCAATTTACAAACGACAAAACGTTTCTCAAAAAATTAGATGGAATGTCTGACAGTAGCATGTCGTTTGTGAGTAAAAGTAGCGCTTGCAATTCTTTGAATGATGAATTTCCTATTTTACCCTCCTAGTTCTTTTAACTCAACATAAGAAAGCAGCCCTATGAATACTTGTGCAAAACGTAAGTGCAGCTTCCCAGGCCCCTTTCGATGACATGACACTCAATTGGATGCTTGACGTGATTCGATTTAAATTCCTGTCCAATTTTAGTTTTACAATTTAAATTTAACTCAATTTTTTTTATTAATATTATTTATTTTATTTTATACAATATTATTTATTTTATCAATAAAATTATTTATTTAATTAAATATTTTTTAATTCACAAATGATACGAACCTTAGGAGAACTACACCTTAAAAGCTAGCTATTGAGATGGGAGAGCTTAAGGCTATATAAACCCCACACTAGTTGCTCATACTTTCCAATGTGGGATCCAAGTCTCATACCTTGCATTTGGGATTGTAACATACCACCACGCTCCGCAGCCCCAACGCCCATGTGGGCTGGTTGTGCACTAGCTCCCTGCTAGCCCCGGGCAAACACTGTAACGCCGGTGTCACCACCCGCACCACACGATTGCAATTGAAAGATATGGTGATGACTCTGATACCAAATGATACGAACCTTAGGAGAACCACACCTCAAAAGCTTAGAATCTCAAGTGCAAGGTATGGGACTTGGATCCCACATTGGAAAGTATGGGCAACTAATGTGAGGTTTATATGGCCTTGGGCTCTCCCATCTTAATAGCTAGTTTTTGAGGTGTGGTTCTCCTAAGGTTCGTATCATTTGGTATTAGAGTCATCACCATGTCTCCTAGTTACAATCGTGTGGTGCAGGTGGTAACGTCGACATTGCAGTGTTTACCTGGGGCTAGCAGGGAGCTAGCACATAACCAGCCCGCGTGGGCACCGGGGCTGCGAAGTGTGGTGGTATGTTAGGATCCCAAGTGCAAGGTATGAGACTTGAATCCCACATTGGAAAGTATGGGCAACTAGTGTGAGGTTTATATGGCCTTGGGCTCTCCCATCTTAATAGCTAGCTTTTGAGGTGTGGTTCTCCTAAGGTTCGTATCATTTATGTTAGGATCTCAAGTACAAGGTATAAGACTTGGATCCCACATTGGAAAGTATGGGCAACTAGTGTGGGGTTTTGATACGAACCTTAGGAGAATCACACCTCAAAAGTTAGCAATTGAGATGGGAGAGCCCAAGGCCATATAAACCCCACACTAGTTGCTCATACTTTTCAATGTGGGATCCAAGTCCTATACCTTGCACTTGGGATCCTAACATAAGTGGTGGTATGTTAGGATCCCAAGTGCAAGATATGGGACTTGGATCCCACATTGGAAAGTATGGGCAACTAGTGTGGGGTTTATATGGCCTTGGCTTCTCCCATCTCAATAGCTAGCTTTTGAGGTGTGGTTCCCCTAAGGTTTGTATCATTTGGTATAAGAGCGATCACCATGTCTCCCAGTTGCAATCGTGCGACACGGGTGGTGACGTCGGTATTGTAGTGTTCGCCCGGGGCTAGCAGGGAGCTAGCGCACAGCCAGCCCGCGTGGGCGCTGAGGCTGCAAAGCGTGGTGGTATGTTAGGATCCCAAGTGCAAGGTATAGGACTTGGATCCCACATTGAAAAGTATGGGCAACTAGTGTAGGGTTTATATGGCCTTGAGCTCTCCCATCTCAAAAGCTAGTTTTTGAGGTGTGGTTCTTATAAGATTCGTATTATTTGGAATAAGAGCGATCACCATGTCTCCCAGTCGCAATCGTGCGGTACGGGTGGTGATGTCGACATTGCAGTGTTCGCCCAAGGCTAGCAAGGAGCTAGCGCACAACCAGCCTGCGTGGGCGCCGGGGCTGTGGAGCGTGGTGGTATGTTAGGATCCCAAGTGCAAGGTATGAGACTTGAATCCTACATTGGAAAGTATGGACAACTAGTGTAGGGTTTATATGGCCTTGGACTCTCCCATCTCAAAAGCTAGCTTTTGAGGTGTGATTCTCCTAAGGTTCGTATCAACAAATATTTTGAAAGTCCTTAAATAAACCATGAAATTTGATTGCAAATTTAAGTTTAAAAGATTGGTTTGAATTTTTTATAATATTATTTATTTGATTAAAAATATTATTTATTCCACCTTATAAAATAAAATCACGATGAACTCAAATCCATTCATACTTAGGTGGGAATAAGTCCTTTGGTCAAATTTTAATTAATAAATTTCTTATTTATCCCAAGGTGATTCATTTTTACTTTTGTCTTTTCTAGGAACAGATTGAAAGGCTTTGATTTTTAATCACGTGGATTGTCAAACTATCGAGTATTTTGTATAAAACAATTAATGTTTCTCTCATTTTCTTGTTCCCTCTTTCTTCACTAAATCTAGGTCTAGGGTTTCTCTGCTTCAATTTTTTCGTTGTTATAAGTCAAGATTTGTTCTAACATATCAGTTTCTAGATCTTGAATTTGCTGCATGTATAATTTTTTCTTAAACCGCCGCTACCGATCTGACTAGTTAAACCAAAAACTGATGGGACAATAAGTTTAACTATTTGCTTAGTTTTAAAAACAGTGATATAAGCTAAAATTAAAGCTTATTTTCTTTCTTTCTGAGAGCTACACTATTAGAATCGAGCTTGTCTAGTGTGAATAAAGGTAGCGGCAGTGAATATTGTATTAAAAAAATAGCCAAAAGACTTGTTCCCATCCAAAGTATCCTCTAATATCAAGTTTCCATTTTTTAATCAAGAAAATCTCAAATACCCACTCATGAAAGAGTTAAGTCTATTAGTTTTGAGGGTAAAATCATAATTTTATCTGTAATATTAAAAATAAATTAAAAATTTATCTCTTTTTCTCCCTAAAACCTTAAAAACTAACTATTTCCTCCATCGGCAAGGTTTTAAAAAATGACATTCCCATCCTAGAGTTTAGTTTATAAACTCTGGTACCATCTCCAACGCCATTGTCGATGACTTCTCCCTTCCAAAGCTTTCTCTTCCTTCGATAATCTCTCTCCTCCCGATTAGCATCAAATCAAGTTGGGGAGACGAAAAACTTCCTCGAGAAGACAAAGAATTTTTTTTGGAAGATGAAGCTTTTTGTCTTCCTAAAAGAAGACAAACATCTAGTCTTTGTTTGGAAAGACGATCATCTTTCCAAATGAAGATGATATCTTTGTCTTCATTTAGGAAGATGAAAAGCTTCATCTCCCCAACTTGATTCAAAGTTGCTTGGACATCCAACTGAGAGGAGAGGAATCATTAGAGGGAGAGGAAACTTCGAAAGGGAGAGACCGTCGACAATGGCGTTGGAGATTAAATTTTAATTTATTTTTAATATTATAGATAAATAATGATTTTATTTTTAAAACTAACAGACTTAACCCTTCGTGGATGAGTGTTTAAGAATTTCATAGTTAAGAAGTAAAAACTTGAGATTAGAAGTTACTTTGGGTGTGAATAAGTCCTTTGGCCAAATTTTTAATACAATATTCACTGCCGCTACCTTTATTAGCTCTCGGAAAGAAAGAAAATAACTATTTCAACTTGTTAATACTTGATTGATGAATTTTAGAGCAATAAGTGGATGAAAATATTTCAACGAACAGAGGAAACTGAAAGGGCAAAAATACTCCATTATTAATTTCAATGTTACTAAAAATTAGATAACATTTTACCTCCCAAACTTGATTACATAACTTTTCAACCCTGATTTATTTTTTTAAAAAAAATTAATTTCAAAATGGTCACCCACGGCCAGACATTCATTGTTAACTACCTTTAATTGCACCGTGTCAATTTGATTACAATAGCGTAGCTCTTGGAATTAAAAAAAAAAAGAAGATCCATATTGACTTCTTAATACTTGGTTGAAGAACTCTTGATTGATAAGTAGATGAAAATATTTCAAGGAATAGAGAAAATTAAAAAGATAAAAATACCCTTTATTATTTTCAATGTTGTGAAGTTAGATAACATTTTGCCCCACAAACTTGATTACATAACTTTTCAGCCTTGATTTATATATTAAAAAAATTTAATTTCAAAATAGTCGTCGGCGAACATTCACCTCTAGGGATCTTTAATCGCACTGAATCAGTTCGTTTCCAATAGTGTAGCTTTTGGAAAGAAAAAAGTGAACTACATTGACTTCCTAATAATTGGTTGAAGAATTCTAGAATGATAAGTGGATGAAAATATTTCAAGGAATAGAGGAAACTGTAGCAAGCCAAATAAGGTGACTGGCACACATCCAAGCAGCGAAATTGGAACAATAACCCATTTCCATGGATGAGACAGAAATATGTAAATAGTAGCCCCAAATGCCACCATCATGGTTGCAATAGAAAAGAACAAGCATACGAGGCCAATGATCAATTTACTTGGCAATGACTTCACAAAATCTTCTTCTGCATAACGCGATGTGAGGATGCCCAGAAACATAAGCAATGATGCAGTAGAAGAAAAGAGTGCAAGCGAGTCTGATACAGCAAAAACAAGGAAAGAAGGACGATGCAAGAACATGGGCATGCCTTCTGGGTTGTTGCCACCTGGAACAGTGAAAGCTGCTGCAAAGACGACTGTGATTATGAGAGCAGCTACAAGCGTGCACGATTGAGCTGTTTCCTTCATCCATTTTTCACCTTGTTCTAGCAATTTTGCATGCTCTTCTGTGAACACTTGCCTTGGCGTTCTGTTTTCCTCATCTACCTGTTCTTGAAGAGATGGATGGACGTATCTTTCCACAGCCTTAACATGCAAAGTAATTAGAGTAAGGCATCAACACAAGTAAATTTAATTATTAATTTAGACATTATACAAGGACTGCAAATAGGATGATTATTAAAAAAACAAAAGATCTTGTTTTTATTTTGCAGCATAGGGTTTTGGCAGGGTTAAACTATTGGTTGAACCGTGGGTTTGGGTCAGTTCAACCACAATCCATCTTGATTCAAAGCTCAAACCAAGTTTATAATATAACCGGATTGGATTAACTTAAGGTTTTCAATCAAACCAGTCTATTTGATTTGGTTTTTCAAACATCAAATTAGCAAGTGGCTAGTCAATTGATTTAATAGTTAATATTAATTTAACAATAATATTTTATGCACTAATAATAAGACAGACACAAATACAGACATTGACGTATCATTATATGATTAAGTAATTTGAATTAGAAATAAAGTAATACCTAATTATATGATAATACATAAATTTTTGTATTGTATTAATGGCTAGATTGGAGCCAAGTCAAACCTGAACATGAGTTAGTTTGAGCTCGAATGAAATCTCTAAATGGCCAATTCAAGCTCTTTTGAGCTTATCGGAGATGTTATCACAAGATTACCAATAAAATGAATAGTATTACTGACAGGTTAAATAGTGTGATCAGCAAGATTAATAGTGTCGCTAATGAGGATTCAAGCTAAAACTCTAGCTCAAATTCAACTCAAATCAAATGAAACATTGAGTCAAGCTGGTTTGATTCAAATCTAACTATTCCCGTCTTTCTACCCATTCTTAGTGCATGTAGTATTAATCTACCAAATGGGGACATGGAAAATGTGGTATTAATATGCTAACTAGTTCATAGGATAAAAATATGTTGTACCACCTTAAACCATTGCAACTCTCTTTGCATTTGCAGTGCTGCACCGGAGATTTCGGTTGAAGGTACATACTTGGCAGCTAAATGCAGAAAGTTAGCTTTTCCGGTATCTGTATTGGCGGCCCTCCATTCCCATATATGGCAATTCATTTTCTTCAAGAACATAAAAAGTTTTTCTCGGCGATTCAAGACTGCAAGCTCAAATATACCATTATCATTTTTGTCAATATTCAAATATGAATAAAAGTAGGCCTTCTGAATCTCATCGACAAGCTCTTGAATCCCCAATCTTGCAGCTGTAAGAAATGGAATACGTAATGAGTCATAGAATCCGTCGTCACTCCAAATAATTTCTTCGTGGCACATTATTCGAACTATCTCAAGTGTTTGTGCATGCATCAATTTCCCTTCCCGAATGGACTTGATACTGGGTGCTGCACGTATTCAATTGAACTCAGACGCATTAAAGACTTTTTAATTTTTTCTATTGAATTGACCAAACTTATATAAGAAATAATAAAATTTTAATCTCTTTAGAAGGAAAAAACAAAGTTCTGTCCGTTTGTTAGATAACAGATGATAGTTGCTTACTTAAGATATATATATATAGAGAGAGTTGAATTCTTACCAAGCTGCATAAGTGCATTCCAAAGAAAAATACATAACTTTTGGCACAAAGCACCTATTATACAAGAAAAAAGGCTAGAAGTCGTCAAGATCAGGAACTTAATTAGAATTCTTTGCATCTAAAATTATTAAAATTTTGTTATTTAGTTTGAATCATCTTAATATGTGCCTTCAAACTAAAAACATACAAAGATTCTGATTATGACACCAAAATTGTTTCCCAACCAATGGAGATTGGTCGGTCTGTGGGATACTCAACAATCCTGTCCCTGACCCTCTAACCGTGGAACTGTTTTCAGGGAGTAAGGCTGATGAAAACTCCCCTCAGCTAGGGAACCCATCATCTGAGCTTCCTTAAATAAATTAATTAGGGAATTGTTCTAAACTTTACGATTTGGTACCACTTGTTAGGACTTGCAAATGTGTTATTGCACCTATTTTACCCTGACTAGAAGCTAGTCACTAACCGAGAGCAATTAATGGGGAATATTTAACATAAAGTATATAAAGTTCACTAACCGAGAGCAATAGAGATTTGCAGAAGAAATTTTGGATGTGACAATTTTGTTATCACATCTTGTTTTTGATCGGAGGGGTTCTCCATGTCTCCGATCACACTTTCAGGAAGTGGAATCTGTTCACCTTGCATAGGAATCACTACACAATCAAAGATTTATACTTGATTAATCAAGAGGAAAAGAAAAATCATGTACACAGAAAAAGACTTCAAACCTTAATGATCTTGGGGGATCAATCTTTTTAAAAAAAATTACTGTAGTTTAGGTAAAATATTAATAAACTCCTAAAATTTCACTTGGCCCCTTTGAATTCATTTTTTATTTATTTGACTTAATTTATTGTTATTCAACCTTTAACTTTCTTAAGTTTTATTTCTAGCTGCATCACTACCATGAAAATGTTGCTTAGACATAATCGGACTTGACACTCTGATAGTGATCGGTGGATACTCAATTTCTCTTAAATCAAATAGGAGAAATGGTTTGCAATGTGAATGACTGCAAATAGTATTGTAGAAAAACAAAAGATGAAAGATAAAAGCAGACACTAACACTGATAGATTAAGCGTTTCCAATATCCCATATGACTCCCGCTTTCAAATGCGAGAGGTCTATTTGCCAACTTCAATAAAATGCGTCCTCTGTATTCAGATTCACGAGCCAACTTTGGATAGCGCTTTAATAAATCCAAAGCTACATCTGTAATAATAGAACAAAGAAAAAGTATTAAAGCATAGCAGAACAAGGCAAATGAAGAATTAAAATTTTTCCTATGGGTTGGATTCGATTTGAGTTACTCAACTTTGAATTCGAGATCGAATTGAAAGAGTTGAGTTTGAGCCCAATGATTGGGTTCTTTTTTCATAGACAAACTGATATGAATATTCAAGTTCAAATAGGCTTGTATCGAATCTAAATTTAAATAGTTTATCAAATTGAGTTTGAATTTCAACTTATTGATACTGAGTTAACTCTTTTATATTCGAATCAATTTCGAATTAGGTTTTTTTTAGACTCACTCTGGATTAAATAACCTTACTAAGAAGAAATGTAAGAAAAAAATGGTAGAGATTTAAGAAAACTAGTATTAGGGGTGTAATTAAGTCGAGCGTAGCCTATTGCAGAATCAATTTGAGTTTGACTTAAATTTAGAAGATCCAATTTAAGCTCAAACTTGTTCGAGCTGATATATAGTGTTATTAGAGCAAATGATTTTGATATAGTGTTATTAGAGCAAATGATTTTGATGGTGGGATAAACAAGGTCATCGAAAAAACAAACAAACTAAACTTAAGTCGAATTATTGAGTTAGAGCAATTCAAGTTTGACTTGTTTGAGTTGAACATTGGATTAGACTTGGCTCCAGACTGAAAACTGTTTTGAATGCTAAGTACTTACCATATATACCGGAATTGATGAGGTACTGAAGAAGATCAACGCCATTTTTATCATCCAATCGTGTCTGCGTCACTGAGAGAAGAAACTGAACCGTTTCCTTGTGGCCAGACTTGGCTGCTTTGTGAATGGGAAGATAGCCTTCCTCATTTGTTATATTTGGCAAACAAGGGTTTCTACGCACAAAGGCCTCTACAGCCTTTTTATGGCCATATTTAGCAGCACGAAAAATAACAGACTCTCCATGGTAATCTACGAACTCTTCAAGTGATTTTGGACTCACCTCTTTTAATAGATTCTCCATAAGCCAAGTGGGTGTGTCTAAATTTCGAGTAATTGTTTGGAAAAATTTCTCTTTTCTAGATACCTTAATGGTGGCCGTCAACACCTTTGGATGTCTTTTTGTGAAATCTTCTACACCTTTCCAGTCATTTTCTTGTATAGCCTTGAATAATGGCCTGTAAAAAATATGATCCTCCCCATTCTGAAAGCTTTTCTCCTCATCATCGCTGTTTTCCGTTGCTGTCATTTCAACTTTCTATGAATACGTATGTATATAACGAGAATAATAAATAAAATTATATGTACAATCAAATTTTATAAACTTAAAAGAAAAAGTAAATAATCATATCACTAAAACATATATTGTCAAGTTAGTTTTACATAAATAATAAGTTGGCCAAAAGACTTATTCCCACCTAAAGTTTAGTGCATCTCTAAACTCTCATCCGTTAAGTTTCAAAATCCAAATACTCACTCGTCAGTAGTTAAAATTAACAAAATCGGTTATTTATAAAGGGTAAAATCGTTATTTAACTAAAAATATTAAAAAATATAAAAATTTATATAATTTGCCCTCCTTTGATTTGAAAAACTAGCAATTTCTTTTATATTAAGTTTTAAAAAGTTACATTTCCCCCAAGATTTCAAATTTTTAGGTGAATTTTCTGATAAACGGTCGATTTCTCCTATGTTCTCTCTCTCTCTCTCTCCCTTTAGTCTCTCCTCTTTTGGTGTTGCTCTTAACGCTTGTCTCTGACGTCGATTTGTTTGAAGATCAATGAAGATGATTTTGTCGATCTTAAATTAAGATGATTTCGTTTGAAATATTTAATTTAGTTATTTTGAAATGAAAGAAAAAATAAATACTTTAAAATTATTTAATCATAGATTATTATATAAGTTTATATAGGTAAATTAATAAATATTGTTTATATACGTAGTTTTATTATAATACTAATAGTGATAGAACAATCTCAACCCTTAGGCATGGTGGGATTATCCAATAAAATAAAAACATGTATAGTTAATTTCAAAAACTATTTCATAAATTGATATAGATTAAAAGGGTCAATCAAAATTTTAAGGGGTTTTATAATTTTTGTATATATACTTAAAAAAATTTCAAAGTCAAAGAGGCTAAACTTACGAACTATCAATAAAACTCTTGAAATTAAAATTTTATTACCTTCTTTATTTTATTCTTTTTTAATTAACATATACAATACAATACACAAAATAATAAAATTATATATTCTTATAATGGATATTAATTTTGATATTAATACTAATGTTATCATGTTGTAAGGATAAAATTATATATCCTTATAATGTTATTATATGATTGTTTAATTTTAAATTAAAAATAAAAATTTTTAATTATATAATAATACATCATTATTAATATTAGCATATAACATTACACAAAAATATTATTTTAATAATCATTTTATAAAATAAAATAAAAAAGGTTGACTTTGACTCACATTCCTTCTCTGAAGTCGCATCATTCTGACTCAATTCATCTTCCTCAATCTCAATGTTTTCCTCTCCATCTCTGCAAATTAAGTCAACGGGGAAGAAAATCACTGCCGACGATCTGTTTAGATGGGCAACAGATTGCAGGCAAGACTCGAACCCGATGTAAAACCAATTTAACTTTAAATTCAATCTGAGTTAGTTTGAATTCGAATATTCGAATCAGCATAAACTCAAGTTGTTTATGAAAACAAACTTAATATTTGGATCCAATTTAGCTTTTTTTATCAGAGTTCGAATTCAAACCAACTAGTTCAGATTGAATCCAATCATAATTCTGAAGAGTGTATATTACATCAACTGTTTTAGAGAATAAGTATTCAACTTACCTGATGGATTCAGACTCAGTGCTTTGCAATTCTGCAGTTTGGTCTCCGGGATTTTCTTGGTTCTTCTCAGTGATTTCGAGTTCGTCTTCGTCACTGCTGTGAAAGTTATTGGAAGAATCCATAAATGTTACAAATTTAATTTTCTCCTTCTCATCGTCATGTATTTATAATGAAATGGCTGCCCTTCTACAGTTTCTCCCTTTTATCGTAGAGTTTATTTTATGCTTAACAAATTACTTATTAAGAAACCCACATAAAAATGAACAGTAAAATGCACAAATTCTCCACAAGCTCTGGGAGGTCATGTTTACCCCCCTAAACAATAAGGCTTGTGACACGGTCCATAACCTCTTGGGTTATGCCTACATGACCTTTATGGCGAGCCACGCCTGCTAGATTTAATTACATATATTTTAATTGATTTTTTACATGAAAACCCTAATTGGTAAATCTTAACACATGTATCCATAGATCACATGTTCATAAGCTAACCACTATTTAGAATTCAGATGATCACTATACAATATTACCATTATATTATATTATATTGAATAAGATAGATAATGGTTGATTGATTATTATAGGCCAAACGACTATTTCCCACCCAAGGTTTAGCGTTTTCTCAAATGTCTCTCCCTTTAACTATGGAAACACCAAACACCCACCCATGGCCGGTTAGATTTAACAAAACTCTAACGCCTGTAAGGGCAAAATCGTCATTTTAGCTATAATATTAAAAATAAACTAAATTAGAATATAATTTTGCCCCCCTAAACTTTAAAAACTAAAATTTTTCTCCAGCCTAAGTTTTAAAAAATCGCAGTTTCACCCTAGGGTTTGGTTTTGAAATCTCCGGCGGCCTCTCTGGCTCCGTTGCCGACGGCCTCTCCCTCCCGAAGCAACCTCTCCTTCCGGCGATCTCTTTCCTCTCATTTGGAGGTCCGATTGACGTCGGAGACGCCTTGGGAGACGAAGGAGAGGTTGCTTCGGGAGGGAGAGGCCGTCGGCAACGGAGCCGGAGAGGCCGCCGGAGATTTCAAAACCAAACCCTAGGGTGAAACTGCGATTTTTTAAAACTTAGGCTGAGAAAAAATGTTAGTTTTTAAAGTTTAGGGGGGCAAAAAGAGATAAAATTTTTAGGCGTTAGGGTTCTGTTAAATCTAACCGGTCATGGGTAGGTGTTTGGTGTTTTCATAGTTAAAGGGGGGACATTTGAGAAAACACTAAACCTTGGGTGGGAAATAGTCGTTTGGCCATTATTATATATAGTAATTCCAGACTGTATCTTATCACTTTGAAGAATCTTTCATCATGCTATTGACTAAAAAATATTATTAATTTGACCATTAAGTCTTGTTTTATACATTTTGTAATGTCATGTATGAAAAGACCTACCAATACAAAGAATCCTAGAAAAATATGAGAAAAAAGCTGGCTGATTCTCCATTAAATCTAATTAATTGCATTCATGTTTACCCCCCTAAACAATAAGGCTTGGGACACGGTCCATAACCTCTTGGGTTATGCCTACGTGACCTTTATGGCGAGCCATGCCTGCTAGATTTAATTACATATATTTTAATTGATTTTTTATATGAAAACCCTAATTGGTAAATACTTAACACATGTATCCATAGATCACATGTTCATAAAAAGTCGCATAACCGTAGGTCGTTTCTATTAAGCTAACCACTATTTAGAATTCAGATGATCACTATACAATATTACCATTATATTATGTTGAATAAGATAGGTAATCGTTGATTGATCATTATATATAGTAATTCCAGACTGTATCTTATCACTTTGAAGAATCTTTCGTCATGCTGTGCACTAAAAAATATTATTAATTTGACCATTAAGTCTTGTTTTAGACATTTTGTAATGTCATGTATGAAAAGACCTACCAATACAAAGAATCCTAGAAAAATATGAGAAAAAAGCTAACTAATTCTCCATTAAATCTAATCAATTGCATTCATGTCGGTGGCCTTGCTAGTGTCACCCATATAATTAACTAATATAAATCTTACATAGAAACTAATTAATTATGTAATGCGTCAAATTTGACTAAGTCTAAATTTGATCAAGACCGGACGGTTAATCAATGGTGGATACCAAAAATTTTCTTTGAACAAATTGCAGTCATGAACAGTATGAACTAAGAAAATCAAGATCCAGTGGGCAATTTGTTATATATGTTGAGGTCAGTATATTGTTTTGTTATTTCATTTGGTTATATATCAATTAATTGAAAATTAAAATATTAAAATTATTTTAAAAGTAACATAATTTGTTCAGATTTTGAAATTGATATGTAACCCAACTGCTTTCTAAATAAAAGTAACGTAAAAAATTAGAAGGGATGAGGTTGCGTATTTTTCCATCTTCCCAAAAACTCTTCTTCCAAGAAATATAGATTTCCTGAGAGTAGAGGGAAAATAATGTTATGGAAAATTCAGGAGGTGTCGAAAATTTCATTTTCAGAGAATCATCAAAAATTTATTCTGTAAATTTTTGGGTTAAATTTTTTAATTAAAATTCGAATTACGTTTTTGCCTAATTTGATGCAATTAAGTTAAATTAATGCATAGAATCCTGTTAGACTGATTGTTAATGGTTGTAACATGTTTTAATTTGACAATTGCGTCCAAATCGACTTCGAATTGATGAATCTAAAAGCCAAAATCGCCACCTTAAAGAAAATGCTTCTTAAAGAAAACAATCATAAAAAAAAAGGTAAGAAAGAAAAGAGGAAATTAAAGAAAAAGGAGTGGAAAGAAAACAAGCAAAGAAAAAAAATAGAGAGAAAAAAGGGGAAAAGAAATAAAAACAAAAAAAAAAAAAGGAGATGACAGAAAACAAAAAAAAAAGGGAAGGAAAAGAATAATTAATAAAATGAAAAAAGGGGGGAGGGAAAAGAAAGAGGAAAACACAAGGAAATTCTGACCCAAAAAAAAAAAAGGTGGATAGATAGGGTTTGAAATAGAGAAGGAAGACTACTTCATGTTTCCCACAAAAGATCGAAACACAAGCTAATCAATTAGAGATAGAGCTCACCTTACCATACTTAAAAAAATAGGAGTATTCCAGAAGTAGAGAAAGTTGAAACCACAATTCAAACTTTAAGTGTAAGTTCTTTTTGTTAAACTTTAATTGAGAATATAATTTAATATAAACATGCATAGAATATAGAATACTGAATTTTTATTTATTGAATTGAACATAAAATTAATAATTAGAGATATAGAAAAACTTGTTTGAGTCATATCTCTAAAACCAAAGGTCTTCAAAAACCATTTAAAACTCAAAAATATGTTATGATAGATCTTCCACTCTAGAAACCTCCCCATGAAAACTTTGAATAGGTAAGCATATCAAAATTAGGTTTTGGAGTGGGACCTAACCTATTTATAAGAAATTATCTAGACTTTCCCATTAAAGATCTAATAACTGAAGATCCACACTAAATCGTCTACCCAGACCAATAACTTTTAGGTGTATTGGGCATGCGTTTATTGATCACTCAAACTCATTTATAAAATGACATTGGACTATCTAATTATCCGGTTTTATAAAATCAAAACTATAATTAATGTTATGCCACATTTGGAAATTTCTAACATTCTCTCATTTGGGCAACATTAATTATTTTATTTTATTTTAAGAAAACAAAACAATTTTGACTCTCGGGTAATCAACGATTTTAACTTTAAGTGGCCACTATTTTATAAAACGAAATAGTTCAAAGATAAATTACACTATAATAAACACTTCAGTTGATATAATCATCAATAACGAACCAAAACATTACTTATGTATTATATCGACACAAGATCGTCATCTATTAAAATTACTAATAATCGAATCAGCGCAAATCAAGTCTGGGAGTGTGGCAGAATAGCACCCAGCAAGGTGATCACAAGCAGTGCTATATCTCTATCAGTTCTCTTTATGATTTCTCTCTAACCTTTATGTTTCAAAAGAAACAAGATAAATCCCTTTGCTTCCAATGAAGCCTATGTATTTCAATTTTGTTTGAGACTAATGAAACATACTTGTACAATTGTCATTCTCAAGGGAAACTTTATTTTAAGACACATGTTGTACCTTAACCTTATACATGCACATATATCCATACACAGATAAATATATATATAATCAAGCATCCATACAATAAGTTTTGCAAAACTTATAGTTATGATAAATCATCCAATAAAATAATATCATAAAGTCAAGCAGAAAATAACCGGAAGTTACTTTAAGACTCCCACTAACCTAAGACATCAAAAGATTCTAACACGCTCATATTCATCACATGACCTTTAAAACAATGGGCCTGAGTCCTTTGGTTAGGGGATCTACCAACATTGCATCAGTACTAATATGCTCTACCATGATGTCTCATTTCTTTACGAGGTCCCCAACTGTAAGATTTTTTAACTCTATATGCTTTGACTTACTACTGACTTTATTATTTTTGCAAAAGAATACATCTACATAATTATCACAGTAGATCACAAACGGTCTAGAAATAGAGTCAACCACTCGAAGCTCAGAAATATTCTTCAACCATATGGCATGGGTAAATGCCCCATAACAAGTAATAAATTCTACAGACATGGTTAAATATGCTACTAATGCCTGCTTGACATTTTTCTAGGATATGGCCCCACCTACAAACATGAAGATGTATCCTGAAATGGATTTAAAGTCATCAGGACATCCACTGAAGTCTGAATCAAAATATCCCACCACCTCAAGAGTTTATATTTTTTTGCACACAAGCATGAAATCTTTAGTCCTCTACAAATATCTCATGATTTTCTTTACTGTTACCCAATGATCAGAACCAGGATTAGTAACATATCTACCAAGAACATTCATAACAAAAGCTATGTCAGGTCTCGTGCACACTTGGGTATACATCAAACTCCCAATCATACTAGCATATGATTTATCTTTCATGAATACCCTTTCAATATTATTTTGAGGACACAACTTGTTACTAAAGCTATTTCCTTTTATAACAAGTACATTGCCAGCTCTACAATCTTGCATCTGAAATCTTTTAAAAATATACTGAATACATACCTTTTGAGATAAATCGAGCAAACCCTGATTTCTATCTTGGTGGATTTCAATGCCAAGAACAAAAAAGCTTCCCCAAGATCTTTCATGTCAAAGGCTCTAGACAAAAATTGCTTAGTCTCATAAAACATATTACGATCACTACTCACAAGCAAAATTTCATCAACATAGAGTACCAAGAAAATAAACCTGCTCCCATTGATCTTCATATACACACACTAATCAAATTTATTTTTAGTGAAGTCATGTAAGGTTACAACCTCATCAAACTTAAGATACCATTGTCGAGAGGCTTGTTTTAAACCATAAATAGACTTTTTAAGTCTACATAGCATATGTTATTTCCATTCAACCACAAAATCATCTAGTTGTCTCATATACACCTCCTCATCAAGATTGCCATTAAGAAAGGTTGTCTTTACATCTATCTGATAAAGCTCCAAATCAAAATGTGCTGCTAAAGCCATTATAATTCTGAATGAATCTTTTAAGGATACAGGTGAAAATGTTTCATTGAAGTCAATCCCTTCTCTCTGAGTAAACTCTTTTGCAACCAATCTTGCTTTAAATTTGTTTATCTTTCTTTAGGATCTCTTTTAATTTTAAAGACCCATTTGCAACCAATAGGCTTAAAACCTTTAGGTAGCTCCATAAGATCCCAAACCTTATTTTCTTTCATGGATTGCATCTCATCTTCCATAACTTTCATCCACGTCTGTACTTAAGCTTTTAATTGCTTCAGGAAATGAAACTGGATTAGTCATTTATCCAATATCATACTTAATTTTAGCTAAATAAACGTATATATCTAAAATAACAGCCTTCCTTTGTCTTGATGATCTCTTAAGAGGTACCTTAGTTATAAGATCTTGAGTTATATTTTCAAGAATTTTAGTTTATGGTGTAAGGGTTTCTTGAGCTTCAGTTGTTTGTCTTCGCATAGAATCATTTATCCTAGAGGGAGGAGGTAGAAGGAATATGACAACTTCTCCATGATCCTTGACAGAGGAACCAACAATAGTAGGAATCTCAGTAGATATTAAAGCATCATGAACATCAAGTTCAAGTAACTTAGCAGTTTGAGACTTAATTATCCTTACGCCATTAGAAGGACATTAGAACTTGTATCTCTTAGAATGAGATGAGTATCCAACAAAGTAACACTTGATGGAGCAAGGATCAAACTTTTTCTTAGTAGGATTATAAATCCTAACCTCAGCAGGGCAACCCTAAACTTGAAAATGGTTAAAGCTGGGCTTTCTACCAACCCATAACTCAAAAGGTGTTTTAGAAACTGATTTACTAGGAACTCTATTCAAAATGTATAAGGCTGATTTGATTGGCTCTCCCCAAAGATATTCAAACAAGTTAGTCCTACTCATCATGTTCCTTACCATATCCATAAGTGTCTGTTTATGCCTTTCAACCATACCATTTTGATTAGGACTCCCAGACATGGTGTATTAAGTAACTTTACCATATTCTTGTAAGTACTTGGCAAATGGACCCATATGTTGACCTGAATCTCCATGTCTTCCATAGTACTCATCCATTCGGTCAGATCTTACTACCTTAATAACTTTTTCTAATTGTTTTTTCACTTCAATTTTGAAGACTTTAAATTTCTCTAAAGCATCAGATTTTTCTTTAATCAAATAGAAGAAACAATAATGAGAAAAATCATTAATAAAAGTGATAAAATATTGATAACCACAAATTGTAGTAGAGGAGGGCCCATTGATATTAGTGTGAATCACTTCCAATAAATCTGAACTGTGAGTTGCCCTCTTCTTTTTAGTCTTGGTTAATTTTCTCCTAATGCAATCAACACAAACTTTTAGATTCTCAAAATTTAATGAAGGAAGAATATTATCTCTTATTAGTCTTTCAATCCACTTTTTAGACATATGCCCAAACCTTTTTATCCAAACCTTTTATGCCACAATAAAAAGGTTTTTTCATCAATCAATGATCTTTTCCCCATATTATTTTCAACATTCATGGAAGTAGGAGTATTGGTTGGAGCTAGACACACAGAATATAATCCGTTGTCCATAACACATTTACCAATAACTTTAGAATTTAAAGATAATGCAACTAAAAAATTTTCAAACTTAAAATAAAATCCACACTTATCTAAAGTCGAAACTGAAATCAAATTCCTTTTAAATAAAGGTACACAAAATGTATTATTTAAAACTAGCTCAAAACCACTCTTCAACCTAAGGCAAACAACTCATATATATTCAACTTCAACTTTTGCATGGTTTCCAACTCTAAGTGTCTTTTTAGCCTCACTTGGTATCTTTTTGCTTTTGAACCCTTGTAAAGTAAAGACAACATGCACGGTTGCTCCATTATCAAACCACTAAGAATTTGAGGATATATCAACAAAATTAGATTCAAAACACACAAGACATAGTGGGTTACCTCCCTTTTTTAACCAAGACTTATATTTCATGCAATTCTTCTTCATATGGTCTTTCTTCTTGCAAAAGAAGCACTTACCAGGATCTTTCTCCTCTATTGCATTTAAATTTTTCTAACTTTGACCATGCCTTTTATTCCAATCATTTTTAAGAGTAGTAGGATTAAACTTGCCTTTCTTATATTTTTTCTTACCATGATCATCTTTAGAATGAGAGACAAAAAGAACCACATCACTTTTTCCCCCCTAGATCTTACACTCCTTAGCAACACACTTAGTAATCAGATTATCCAAGCTCCAGATTCCTTCTGTGGTGTTATAAGCTGTCTTGAGTTGGGAAAAAGTTTGAGGCAGGGTAGCCAGAGCATGATAAATAATGAACTCATTAGGTAAGGAGATCTTATGATTCTTGAGTTTGCCTGGATGTGAACAAGCTTCAATATATAGTCCCTAACACCCTCAGATTCTGTGTATCTCATACTAATCAAGTCAGTAACAAGAGATGAAGCTTTAACATTATTGGAGATCTGAAATCGTTTCCTTACAGTAGTGAAGAATTCCTTGGCAGTCCTATCAATTGGCAGTCCACTAAGAAGATGTTCAGTCATAGTCTTTTACATAGCCATCATGCATAAATGATTTGACCTCTCCCACTTAGCAAACACATCTTTCTCTTCAATGGTACTCTTATTAGTAGCATTAGTTGGCTTATCTTGAACAAGTGCCAATCCTAATCATCCATAGCCATAGTAAACTCAATATCTTGCTTCCATTGTTTATAATTGCTTCTAGTCAGGACCTCAACAATAACATTGTTATTGTTAATTAAAGTAGCTTTAAAATAAATAATGAAACTTGATAAGCTACACCTTATAGGGATTCCTCGAGCATCATTATCAACTCACCTTTGAGTAGAGAAAATGACATGTAAGAAGGGTTGCAAACACAAGGTTATATATAAACTTTATGAGGATCTTTAGAACATAAAATGTTCAAAAATAATATCACCTTTGGGCAGATATATTTTCTAGATCATAGTTTATCCTCTTCTTGATAAGGTAACAACTTTATAAGGACCTTTAGAACATATGATGTTCAAAAATAATATCACCTTTAGACAGATATATTTTCTAGATCATAGTTCACCATCCAATTTATGAGATTGGTTGATTTTTTTAATTAGTTGTATGTTTCTTTTATATTTACCACACACAATAACCATCTTTGGGCAGGAAATTATATATATTAAAATTACTGAATGTATCATTCCGAAAGGGAATATTTTGTAAGCCTCAAAATATGTCGCTTTGGCGATCCATATTTTGAGAACTCATAAATTATTCCCTGATAAAAAATCATGTTGCTCTAATATAAGATTTCATAAGACCTAATCCTTATGATCTTTGACAATCTTTTCCTAAGTTTGTTGCATCTAATTTTGCAAACAATAATTAAAAAATTTTACCCAGAATATTTGAGTTTTAACAATCAAATAATATTACACATGCCACCACAATCAAGGAAACATGTTTCACGTGCCTTCACTTGCTGCCAGAATGTTACATGCACTTCCATGTGCTGAGATGCATCATCATGCGCTCAAACGCATCGTCATGTGTTGAGACACATTGCCACATGCTTAGCACAACTTTATGGCACATGATTACATGTGCAAGATACCCGATTTGTTTTGGGATAGGTTGGCCCATATACAGGTCGGGTCAAATGACCTAATTTTGGTCAAACAGGTTATTTGACCCTGCGAGTTAGTTAATTGAGTTAGGAAAACCTAGATTCGACCTGTGATCTGTAAAAACCCTAATCTCTAAATTCTGCACTTTTGCTCCCTGATTCTACCATGACCACCCACCAAACAGATTCCCAAAGATAACAGACCATTTTATCGTCACTTTTTTTACATCATAGAAGCCACCAACGATGCTATTTGGCCGTGATTTCACGACAACACTCAAGATCAAAACTTGAAGATCTGACGTGGGGAATGGCCACCAACAGTGCTCCAATCATAGGGAAAGATTGTCGTGGTTGCCACGACTCACATTGGTAGCAATTGCGATAGTGCCATCGCCAATGTGCACTATCATCGATTCTAGGGTTTGTTTATACATGCATATTTTAATCAAAATAATAATAACCATAATAAACTCTAATTGAATTTGAAAAACTAGCCCTAATTTCAATTCTCCAAAAAATCCACATTCTATATCTATGTTGATTTTCTCTGATACCACATGTTAAACTTTAATTGAAAATATAATTAAATATAAACATACATAGAATATAGAATATTGAATTCCTATATATTGAATTGAACATAAAATTAATAATTAGAGATATAGAAAAACCTCTTTGAGCTATATCTCTGAAACCAAAGGTCTTTAGAAACCACTTGAAACTTAAAAATATGTTATGATAGGTCTTTCACTTCATAAAGCTCCCTATGATAGCTTTGAATGGGTAATCATATCAAAATTAAGTTTTGGAGTGAAGACCTAGCCTATTTATAAGAAATTATCTGGACCTTTCTATTAAAGGTCCAATAACTGAAGGTCTACACTAAACTGTCTACCTAGACCAATAACTTTTAAGTGTATTGGACATATCTTTATTAATAACTCAAACTTATTTGTAAACTGACATTGGACTATCTAATTACCCGATTTTATAAAACCAAAACTATAATTAATGTTAACCCACATCAGAAAATTTCTAACACTTTTGTCTTCTTTTAAGATGTTCTTAATTTTTATGTCCTCACTACAAATCATTTTTTTAAAGAAAACAAAAGAGAGAGAAGAAAAAGAAAAGAAAAAAAGAGAAAAAAAGGAAGAATAATTTAAAAAAGAAGAAAAAAAAGAGAGGGATAAAAATAAAAAATAGAAAAATAAATAAATAAAAAAGGAAGAAAGAGAAAAAAAAAAGAAAAAGAGGGAAACTAATTAAAAAAAGGGAAGAATAATAAATTAAAAAAAAGGGAAAAAAAAAAAGAAAAACAAAAAAGAACATAAGCAGAGACTGATCATTTGAAGAATGTACAATAACCACGGAAGAAATCTACAAAGAGGGTCAGTAACATTTGAAGGAATCTATTGAAGACAGAAGATACCTAGAAATCTACAGGAAAATTAGATCATTAAGGATGAATTCAAAGCCGCAAAATCATTGAAGAAGTTTACAAGAGAGTTAGAGCGTCCAAAAAAAGTAACACCTTTTGAAGACATAATATAACTATTGGAGAAATTTACAGGGGAATCAGATCATCAAGGATGAACTCAAAGAAGCAAAATTAGAGGAGGGTTAGCTTAAAGGCCATGTTGATATGTACGGAAAACAAAGTCTAGGGCCGAACTAGATTGTTACAAAACTAGAAGGACAGCGCTGACTTTGTAAAAACTAGAGGGTCTACTAGGTAACTGTATCGGAGGAATGTAAAAATGCACAAAATTTGTAACAGTTAGGTTGCTTTTTCTTTTTTAATAAAACAATTTACCATCGTTCCAGAAGTTTCATTTTTCGCTCTCTGTGCAATGCATCCCTCATTTTAAAACATTAGAGTTTAATTTTCATGGTTCTTGATCTTTCCCACACCTTGACCTAATATTTATAACAGACACGAATCAAAGGTATAAAAACCTTGATCTGATGGTTATAATTGACACGAATCAACGGTAAAAGAAAACTTTGATCTGATATTTATAATTGATATAAACCAAATGTATAAGTTGACGCTATATTCTAGATTAAATAAGAAATAGAGTAATAAGTCATATTTGAACACCAAAAGAAAATATTCTTAATAAGTTTATGAGTTCTCAAAAAAATCAAGAGAAAATGTTTGATAATTTTATTATACCAATGTGAATCATCTGTCTTAGGACTTATATGTTTATTTATACCTTTGGTCTAAAGAAGATAATAACAAACCTAATATCTAGGGTAATAACAACCATAATTTTTAGGATAATGATAATCCCAATGTAAATAAGATAATAATAATCTTAAAGAAAAAAAGAACTGAGAGTTTTAGAGCAAATAAAATTGCTAAATAACTAGAAAACTAGAAATACTAGGAAGCTGAACTTCAATTAAATTTTCTCGCTTTCTTTACTTGAATTTTTGTCAAATCAAACCTCCACTTCATATTTTGACATGTAAAAAACATCACCAAGCTTTTGCCATAGCATTTTCCATGTGTTTGATGGTCTCCAAGTCATATACCATGTCATCCTTGACTGTCACATTATATTTCTTACCTTAAACTTATGTGTTCAACGTTTTTAGTGCTATCTGACCTATCACACTCTTGTCATAGTTCTTTATTATTGGATCATACATTCTTTGTCTTCTATGGATTACATCAAACTTCTTCATGATCTCATTAATTCTGGTATATATGGTAAGTAGCTTTCAAAGCGACACATGCCCTTACTTTTATTAAGTTTTTGGGATAACAATTCTATTCAAAGTACCTAACTTTATTTTTTTATATTAAATAAAATGAATTATTATATGTTCCAATTGAAGGAACTAAATTTTCAAATGTTTTTGCAGAATGAACTAAACTTTTATTATGTTTTATTAAAGCTGTCAAACAAACTCATTTAAGATTCATTTGTTTTTATAAGCAAGATAATTAGTTTTTGAAAGTTCAACTTCTCTTATAGAAAAAAATAGAGTTATTTCCTTTCGATAAGAAAAAGTTATAGTCCTAATCCTTGGGCTCAAACTCAGCTAGTTCAATTCAATTTTGTTATCAAACCTGAGTAACTCACATCAAATTCAACACTTGCTTCATGGCAAAAATTCTAAATTTTCATTTTCCTAGTTCCAAAATGTTTTAATACCTTATCCTTGTTCTATTAATATAGATGTAACTTTGGATTTATTAAAGCATTTGAAAGCGGGAGTCACATGGGATATTGGAAATGCTTAATCTGTTAGTGTTAGTGTGGGCATTCTTCTTTTTCCTTTCGTCTTTCTACAATACTACTTGCATTAATTCACATTACACACTATTTTTCCTATTTTATTTAAGAGTAATTAAGCTAAACTTATAATGTATCCAGTTATAACAATGGAGTGTAAAGTCTAATCATTTTTAAAAGACATTTTTACAGGATTGATCAAGGATCATTGGAGCGTGGAGTCTTATTTCGTGGGAATGGTCATGATTTTAATGTCGAATTTCTTTTCTACTCCTCTCATTTCATAATAATCACTTTGATTGTGTAATGATTCCTGTACAAGGTGAACATATTCCACTCCCCGAAAAGTGTGGATGGAGACATGGAGGACCCCTCCCATCGA
This sequence comes from Mangifera indica, assembly GCF_011075055.1. Taxonomy (NCBI): domain Eukaryota; kingdom Viridiplantae; phylum Streptophyta; class Magnoliopsida; order Sapindales; family Anacardiaceae; genus Mangifera; species Mangifera indica. Next base: position 660,870 of record NC_058148.1, read on the forward strand.
AGACCATATCACATCTGGAATTTCTTCGGCGAATCTCTGTTGTCTTTTGTTAGTGAACCTTATAGTCCTTTAAACTACCTTTTGGGGTGGAAGAGACGCATTAGACTTTTGCAGGCCTAACAGGTGGAATCAATTCTCCAATTGTTCTGGTTTAGGAGCCTAGATGAAAGCTTTCTTACTCCTTGGTTGGCCTGTCTGGTTCAACCCAAGGTGTCTGTAACAATTCTCCCGTAGGCCTGGTTTAGGAGGCTAAGATGAAATAGAGGACTGTCTGCTTGGTTGATAAACCAATGTGTGATCGGAAAGAATTGTTGAGTATCTCTTATTGTTTGAGAAACAAATTAGATATGGGTAATAGCACTTTTGCATGCCCTAACACGTCGTAATAATCAAAATCGTTGTATAATTGTAGTCTTAAGGTACACCTCAAGATAATAAACTAAATGACAAAATTTTAATAGTTTTAGATGTAAAAAATTCTAATTAAGTTTATGATTTTGACTTGTTCTAACATTTTGCTTGTATGACAAGTGCTTGTGCCAAAAGTTACCTGTTATTCTTTGGGATGCACTTATGCAGCTAGGTAAGGATTTAACCATATATTTTTCAAAAAAACAGATAATAACACTTGGCATCGAGCTATCATCTTTAAAGTAATCAAACTTTCTGATTTTCTTATGAAATGATGAAATTTCATTATTTCTTATATAAATTTAATCGCTAAATTTTATAGAATTGTAGAATAATATCCAAAATAATTGTGGAAGCATAACATTGGGAATACCTCACATCTAGTGCTCCAAGAATTGAGGAAGTGTCTCACAATAACTTTTTTGAAAACTCTGATAATCTCGTGGTAAAAATTTAGTACGCAATAAACCGGATTTTACATTATTCCTAACACAAAGACTTCTTTCAATCTCCATATGAACAGTTTAATAATTCATCATCATCATCTCTCTCACCGAGTGGAGAATTTTTTGTCCGGGTGGGAAATCAACAGCTGGAGAACCTTCATATTTATTTAGTAATTGCATGTGCAGTTACCAAGTAACTGCCACCCACCGAGTGTGTGCACCCATGGGTGTCTGACAACCCATAAGGAAAATCGAAAAGTTTGATCCCTTTGTTAGAAAAAAATAATAGTTGGATACCCGGGAAATCCTTCGAATGTTTTGAGTTAAATTGAATGCATGCAACACCCAGTATGAAGTCCATATGCGATGCGAAGCTAATGCATGCACAAACACTTGAAATAGTTGCAGTAATGTTCCATGAAGATGTCATTTGGAGTGACTCATCGTAAACCATTTCTTACAGTTGCAAGATTGGGGATTCAAGAGCCCGTCCAAAAAATTTGGAAGGCCTACTTTTATTCATATTTGAATGCTGACAAAAACGATAATGGCATATTCGAATTTGCAGTTCTGAATCGCCGAGACAAACTTTTTGTATTCTTGAAGAAAATGAATTGCCATATATGGCAATGGAGAGCGGTCAATACAGATACCAGAAAACCTAACTTTCTGCATTTAGCTGCCAAATATGTACCTTCAACCGAAATCTCGGGTGCAGCACTGCACATGCAAGGAGAGTCTGCAATGGTTTATGGTGGTACAACTTATTTTTATCTTATAAACAAGTTAGTAAATTAATACCACATTCTCTAAGTCACCGTTTACTAGATTTATATTATATGCACTATACAAAGATAAAAAGTATTATAATCGACTTAAACCAGCTTGATTCAGTATTTGGGTTGATTTGACCCAAATTCAAGCTAGAATTTTAGCTCGAATGCCCTTAAGTGATACTTTATTAATCTTACAATTATGTCAATGTTTGTTTATGTGTTTATTTTATTGTTAGTGTATGGAAAATAACCTTGGTTTGAGATCTGAATCAAGATGGATTGCAGTTAAACTGACCCAAACCCACTATTCAACCAACAATTTAACCCTGTCAAACCCCTATACTGCAAAATAAAAACAAGATTTTTGTTTTTTAAATAATCATCCTATTATTTGCAGCCCTTGTATATTGTCTAATTTAAAAATTAAATTTACTAGTGTTGATGCCTTAACTCTAATTACTTTGCAGTTAAGGCTGTGGAAAGATACGTCCATCCATCTCTCTTCCAGAACAACTAGATGAGGAAAACAGAACTCCAAGGCAAGTGTTCACAGAAGAGCATGCAAAAATTGCTATAAAAAGGAAAAAAAATGGATAAGGAAACAACTTCATCATGCACGCTCGTAGATGCTCTCATGACCACAGCGGTGTTTGCAACAACCTTCACTGTTCCAGGTAGGCATACCGTTGTTCTTGTAACGTCCATATTTGAAAGTCTACTTCCAGAATCAAAAAAATATAAACAAAATACAACAGAAAGACTGAAATTCCTCAAAGATTCTTATTAACTCAACTGATTTCAACAAATACACTGTGTTTATACAACAAGCGGCCAGATTGCAAAATAACTGTCAAACTAATCACAGCTCTTAATCCATAGGACGATCAAGAACTAGTTGATTTCTTCAATGTCAACGGATATGAGAAGTAGAGAGAAAGAGGCGGCAGTAACCCTAATCTCTTTTGGATGACTCTCGAAGACTAGACAGTGAAAGGCTTTTCCCTCTTCTATTGTTTAAATGAAACGGTGCATTTTGCAAACAACTAAAACGCACCATTTTCTTTTTAGACTTTAATGCTCAACATCCTCCCTCAAGCCAAACATAGCAACATATTATGGCAGACATGCTACAACCTTCGTGCAGATAGATAGATGTGCAACCTTCAATAACTATGACTGCAGCAGACAATATTATCCTCCCTCAATGTGAACTCTTCAGAATTTTGCTAATAAGAAAAAAAAAAAAAAAACCACCAAGTTTAGCTAGCTGTACCACAATACCATCCTCCCTCAATAGGAACTCCTCAACGTTTCACTGATACACAATACAACACCAATTTTATATCCACAATCTTCCCTCAACACTTGCTTTTCTTCAGTGCTTCACTACTGAAAGAGAGAAAAAGAACTGATACTGTTCACTGAGAGTGCGAAATTTCAAGATCAGGAGACACTAGAGCACCACCAAAACAAAAATAAAAGAGAGAAGGTGTAGAAAAGAGAAAAATCCAGCTTTCATCATCACCCAAGAAGCACACAACTCGAAAGCCAAACACGATATACAACCAAATCCCAGTTACTTACTACTCAAAATAGTGCAGAATAGAGTTTAAGGCCTTGACTCTGTGCCTTTAATACTACAGCAACTCACCTTGGTCATCACATTGAACTTTTTTCTCAACTCTTCAAACCTGGAAACAGACAATGATTTTGTGAATATATCAGCAGTCTAATGTTGAGTAGGCACTTATTGTACTTTTAACTTCTTTGCTGTAACTTGCTCCTTCACAAAGTGAATGCCTATCTAAATGTGTTTAGTCTTGCTACGCGAAAAGACATTTGAGCCTAAGGATCTATGACTAAGGTTATTACACTAAACTATTGGCACTGAGAAGGAAGGAACTTTTATCTCACTTAATAGGCTCTGTAGCCAAGTTATTTCAGTGGAGGGTTGACTAATAGTAACAAGAAAACAGAGAGAGAAGAGATAAGCTGAAAACTGAAGCTTGTATTTTAGTAAAGAGCTGTTGTTCCAGTTATATACGGAGCTAATGCTGATGTGGCAAAACTAATTAACTAGCTAATAACAGAAAACATGCTTAATTACTGCTTAACTAACACAACAAAATACAAAACTAAAAATAAATTATGATTGCAAATGTTATTTGCTTGATCCCCCCACAAGCTGGAGTGTACAAATTTTGGATACCTAGCTTGGACAGAAAACGAGAGAAGACAGGGAAGTGTTGAGACTTGGTAAAAATGTCAGCCAACTGGTTTTAGGAGGAAACTGGAAGAAGATGCACAATACCAACTTGAAGCTTCTCACGAATAAGATGGCAATCAAGCTTTATATGCTTAGTACGTTTATGAAAAACAGGATTAGTAGCTATCTGAATAGTAGATTAGTTATCACAAAATAAGAGAGCAGGTTGGGGTGATCAATGCACAAATCTTGCAGCAAATACTTGAGCCATTGAAGCTCACAGGTAGCTGATGCCATTGATCTATATTCAGCTTCTAAGGATGATCTGGGGACAATAGACTGCGTTTTATATTTTTGGGAGGTTAAATAATGACCTAGAAACATACAGAAACCAGAGATGGACTTCTTGGTTCGAGGACAAGAAGCCCAGTTGGCATTGCAAAATCCTTGCAATTGTAATTTGGAATCTATAGGAAAGACAATCCCTTGACCTCCTTTGAGATAATGTAGCACTTTGTAAGGTGCAATTAAGTGGCCCTCAGTTGGATAATCTAAGCATTGAGAGGGTTGTTGGACAACAAAGGTGATATCTGGCCTAATATGAGTTAAATAGAGTAGTCTACCAATTAACCTTCTATGTGTAGACACATCATCAAGAGGGACTGAGGAACCAGCAAATTTTTCAAATGGCAACATAGGAAGTTTAGAAGGTTTAGAGGTAAGAAAACCTATATCACTTAATAACTTCAAGGTGTATTTTCATTGGCACATGTTTATACAATGAGAAGACCTGACAATTTTGAAGCTAAGAAAATACTTAAGGCAACCAAGACCCTTGATTTTAAGGGCATCATGTAGATATGATTTGATATCAACAACTGAAGTAGAATCATCACTGGCAATGATTACATCATCAACATAAACCAATAAAGCAGTAAAAGAAGCACCAACTTTCTTAATTGAGAGAGAAGGATCAGATTGTGCAGCAATAAAACCTTTATCCAAAAGAGCTGTAGAAAGTTTAGAAAACCATTGTCTACTTGCTTGCTTTAACCCATATAGAGATAGTGAGTTTGCAAACCAAATTTGGTGAAGAAACGGGAAAGCCAGGTGGTAATTCCATGTAGACCTCTTCATCTAAATCACCATGTAAAAATGCATTGTTGATATCTAATTGCTCAAGATGCCAACCGTTGATAGTAGAAATGGCCAACAATGTTCTAATAGTGATCATTTTTGCAACAGGTGAAAAAGTATCAAGGTAATCCAGTCGAGCTTGCTGAGTATACCTTTTGGCCACTAATTTGGCCTTATACCTCTCAATGGTCTCATATGATTTGTATTTGATGCAATAAACCCACTTGCACCCAATTGTCTGTTTGTTTGGAGGCAACATAGTAAGAGTCTAGGTATTGTTCTCTTCAAGTGCTTTAGTTTTTGCTACCATGGCTTGTCTCCAGTTCTCATCTTTGACTGCTGGGTTATAGGTTTTAAGTTCTGTAGTTGTGGTGAAAGAGACAGAAAATAGTTTGTGTGGTGGTGTGAAATTGTCATAAGAAAGAACTTTGTCAAGAGAATGGGGAGATGTACCTGATAAAGGATCATGAGGATTGGAGGTAGAAGATAATGAAGGCAAAGCTTAAAGAAGGTTATAGTGGTATGCTTGCAAGTAAGAAGGTGGATGATGAGGTCTGGTGGATTGTCTTAGTGGAGAAGGAGTAGATGGCATAGAAAAAGATGGTTCAGTGTTAGGTGTAGCAGAATGAGGACCAGTAATGTCAACAAGAGAAATAACAGGAGATAATAATTCATGATCATCATATGGTACAGGAAAGACAAAAGAATTATTAGAATCAATTGCAGAAAATGGAAAAACATTTTCATGAAAAATTACATTTCTAGAAAGAAAAATTTTGTGAGAATCTAAATTGAAAATTTTAAAACCTTTGACACCTGCAAAGCAACCCAGAAAAATGCATTTGGATGCTCTTTTATCAAATTTAGTTCTGTTATGCTTAAGAGTAGAAACATAACATAGACATCCAAAAACCTTGAGATTGGACAAGTCTGGAGGATGGTTATAAAGTTTTTGAAAAGAAGTCTTATTTTGCTTTAAAGGAGCAGGAGTTCTATTGATTAAGTATATAGAATGAGCAACATAGTAATTCCAGAAAGCCAAAGGTAAACGACTTTGGAATTTTAATGCCCAAGCAACATTTAAAATGTGTTGGTGCTTACGTTCAACTATGGTGTTCTGTTAAGAAGAAGCAACATAAAATTTTGATGTAAAATACCTTTTTCATTATAAAATGAAGGCATATGAAACTCTTGGCCATTATCACTTCTTATGCATTTAATTTTGAAATTGAATTAGGTGAGAACAAATGAGTAAAAATTTTGGAAATGTGATCTAACTTCAGATTTATTTTTCATAAAACATAACCATGTGTACCTACTATGACCATCAACAATGCTGAGAAAATATCTATAGCCATCCATTGAAGAACAAATTGGCCCCCATATATCTACATGAATCATGTCAAAACAAGAAGAGGTAGAAGAGGTACCAACAGGAAATGGAAGTTTCTTTTCTTTAGCAAAGTAACAGATATCACAAACATGTGTATCAGAAATAGAAATGGTTAAATCTAGTTCTCAAAAGAAATTTATTCTAGATGTAGGGACATGTCGTAATCTGTAATACCACAAATCAACAACAATACAATTATGAACTGTTGTTGATTGTTTAAAAATAGGTTGAATCAAAAAGTATAAACCTTCTTCTTGCCTAGCTAACCCAATCATCTTCGAATGCTCCAAATCTTATATGACACAATTATCAGATTTAAAAATGAGACAACACTTTGATGAGGAGGTAAGTTTACTAGTAGAAATTAAATTGTAGGTGAATTGTGGCACATATAAAACATCAAGTAACAGAAATTTATCATTGAAAATGACTAAACCTGTATAGGTGACAGGAACATACTAGTTGTTCGGTAGTTTGACAAAGTGATTATGGACTGGTTTAGGATTTTTTTAGAAAAGAAAGGGAGCAAGTGATATGATCAGTTGCCTTTGTATCAACTATCCAAGCCTTATGTGAAGAATGAGATAACGACAAAGATATACCAGATACCACAGTAGAGATATGGTTAGCTGAAGCAATTGCAGACTTTTGCTAAGGTTGTTGAATCAAATCAAGAAGTTGATCATACTGTTCTTTTGTGAAACAGGGAGCAACAAGGACTGACTATTGTGTAGCAACATTATGTATATTTTCTTTCAAGAAATTATTGTCAACATCACTAGAAACTTCATACCCTTCTACTTGATTAATAATGCTGGTGGATGCATTAGACCTTGGTTTAGAACTAGGAGGAAAATGTTAGGAACCCAGCATTTATTCAATCAAAACACAAAATCAAAACACAAAATACATAATAACTAAAATATTTCATTACTAAAAACATTACAAGATAAACCGAATAATTCGAGGAATTCGGGACCTCCCATTTTCCGGCCATTCGAGGCGCCGGAGACCTCCCCTTTTCCGGCTATTCGAGGCGCCGGAGACCTCCCTAAATCAGCCAAAGGTGGCTGCCCTCAAACCCCAAACCCTAATATTTTCTTCTCTTTCTTTTTAAAATTCAAACATATATATTTATAAAAGAAATGAGCCATTGGATTGGGGACAAGTGTCCCAATCCTAACAGAAAACCATGTTTCTTATATCATTTGTCAATAGTGTGGCCATACCAACCACAGAATGTACACAGAGGATGTTTAGCATTTGCGTTTTGATCATTAAATGATCTTTGATTGCTTCTATGAGAAACGAAAACGAAATTATCATTCTGAGGTAGTGTAGAATCCAAGAACACCAAAACTTGCTTCGGTGGCAAAAGCTATGGACTTTGAAGTTGATGCCCCTTTAGTAATAGATAACTGCCTCTCATGTTAAATGACTAACGAAAACACTTTGTTAATGGATGGAAGTGGCTGCATTAACATTATTTGAGATCGCACAATTGAGAAGTTGTCATTCAATCCTTTCAAAAAGCTGATGACATAGTCAGATCGATATTAACCCCTTACAACATCAATTGCACCACAAGTACATGTTGGATTGCAGGAATAATTAGGCATCGGCGTTAGATTTATCAGCCGAGTAAAATAGTTAGTAACTGACAAATCTCCTTGCTAGAAATTAAAGATTTCATGTTGCAAGTCAGAAATTCTAAAAGAATCACCTTAACAGAATCTATCTTTAAGATTTTTCCAAACGTCAATAGCATTGTCCAGCCAAATAATGCTCCGTGCAATAGAAGGAGAAAGAGAATGAACTAACCAAAAAAGCACCATTGTATTGCATCATTGCCACGCAAAGAAGGTTGGATCTATAGAAGCAGGAACTGGAATGGTTCCATCAACGAAGTGCAATTTATTCTTTGAAAGAAGTTCCATTTTCATGGATCTGAACCATGAATGGTAGTTAGATCCAGTGAGTACAAGAGATATGAGAACTAATGATGGATTCTCATTTGGATGAAGAAAATATGGATTGGAAGCAGACTCTTCTGGTTTGGGAGTAACAAGAAACTGATTTGTAGCCATTGAATCAAATGACTAATAGCCTTGTACTAGAAGAGTTAAAAGATTACCATAGGCAGCCAGTTATTTTTCGTGCTGCCAAATATGGCCATAAAAAAGCTGTAGAGGCCTTTGTGCGTAGAAACCCTAGTTAGCCGACCATAAAAAGTGAGAAAGGTTATCTTCCCATTCACAAAGCAGCGCAGTCTGGCCACAAGGAAACAGTTTAGTTTCTACTCTCGGTGACGCAGAGGTGATTGGATGATAAAAATGGCATTAAACTTCTTAGAGACCTCATCAATTCTGGCATATATGGTAGCGAACATTCAAAACACAGCATGCCCTGGATAACGACACATGGAGGAATTGAATAATCACAAAGAAACCGAACATATATACATATATATTGCGTTGAAATGATCAAACTTCCAAATTTGTTGTTAATGAGACAAAATTTTTAAATTTTTCTATTGAAAAGAATAAACTTCATAGTTTTTTATTAAAAGTTTGATTTTTTTATTAAGTTAAACTAAGAATTCAGTTCTCTAAATATGAAAAATAAAATTGGGTCCATTAATTAAATAAAACAATGTGATTGTTCGATATTTCTATTATTCCTTTCTTAGTCTAAAGTTAGTCCAGTTAACCTTGTCTAAAGGTTTAAAAAACGGACATGATTGGTTGATTGGGTCGGTCCAACTAGGACTTAGGGCAAGCCCTATTTGAACTTGCCTGAAAACCAATTTAGGTAATTAGACAATGGTGAACAAAGATGAATTCATTAGAACTATCCTGGCTTAGACCCTTTTACTGAGTCAATGTTTGGTCTAAATATAATAACATTGATCTTTGTCTTTAAAAAAAAGAACATGTTTAAAGGTACAAATAGTTTAGAAAATTCTTTTAGACTATTTGATTGCTTTTAAAAAGTGCTTCTAAAATTTTAGAGTTTATGGATTTTGCGCTTTTCTTGTAACCTCTTTTTGAGCTTATTCAAAGTGTTCAAGCCCTCAATTGTATAACTTTTTTGAGTCTAGAGCTAGTCTAGCCGATCTTATCTATTAGCCTAAAGACTTTTTCTAAAGGCACAAATATTTTGGATTCAATCTAATTTAGTTCAAATTTAAATATTTAGATTAGTTCAAATTTGATTTATTAGAGCTCGGAAAAAAGTCGATGATTCTCTGGAGAGGTATAGAATCACATCGATAGCGACGCAAAAGAAAGATGGTGTCACGTCAAGGAGTTGTTGGGAAGGAAAAGTACAGATGAGGAAGAGAGGATTGACGACGTCTCAGTCTCAGGCTTGAAGAGTTGTCGGAGATGGAGAAGGAAGACGATTAGACGTTGAGTTGAATGTTGGAGAGGAGAAGAGTGAAAAACAACATTTCAAAAGTTGGGGTGGCAGTGAAACAGAAAAATATATGGGGGTTAACAGAATTTTTCCAAAGGATAAAAAAAAAGGGTAAAGAAACAAAGGGGATTTGGTAATTGTGCAAAACTAAAATAAAAATAAGGTCTGAGAAAAAAAAAATTAAAGTTGAGATTTTGAGGAGGATTTTAGCTGCTCCGATACCATGAAAGAATTAAGAATTGGATTCTAAACTGAATGAATATTATTAACCAAATATTGTACAATTTGTAGTATTATAATGTAATATGAAAAGGAAATCTAATACTATAAAACAGAAAAAATAATATATACAAAATTAAAATAATATCGAATCATAATCAAATCAAATCAAATCAAAATCAGATTCAATCAGAATCTAACCGAAAGGGAAAGTAAATATTATTTAACACAGTCCACATTGGTTGGCAAACAAAGTAAGTGTGGGTAATTGACCTGATTTAGGAGGCTTAGATGAAGGGTTGTCTAGTTTAAGGGAGGTTTCATCAGCCTTACAGCCAGTTAGCAATTCCCCGGTTGGAAGCTCAGGGGGAGGATTGTTGAGTATCACGTACCAACCAATCCAAATTGGTTGGAAAACAAAGTGGGTGTCTGTAATAGCACTTTTGCAGGCTCTAACACATCATAATAATCAAAATCTATAATGTTTTGTAGTCTTAAGACACATGTTAAGATAATTCAAACTAAATAACAAAATTTTAATAATTTTAGATGCAAAGAATTCTAATTAAGTTCATGATTTTGACTTCTTCTAACTTTTTACTTGTAATAATCCAACTATATATTTCTTAAAGGAGATGACAACATTCCGAATTATGATCTTTTATTTTAATGAAGGGATCAAATTTTCTAATTTTTCTATTAAAAGGATCATAATTTTACTATTTTTTGAATAAATCTGGTTATTGCAATATCCAAAATTAATGTGGAATTGTAATATCATAAATAATAAAATTATGTGTATATATTTTTGAGAATATAATTAGATACATAAATAATATGTCATTATATGATAATAATTTTGAATTAAATATAAAATAACTTTTAATCATATAATGATATAACATTTGTATATCCAATTATAAGCTCAAAAGTATACATATAACATTATTCTATCATAAAATACCTCACATCCAATGCTCTAAGAATTGATGGAGTGCTTGACAATACCTCTTTTAAAAACTCTAATAATATCATAATGAAAATCTAGTAAGTAATCAACCAGATTTTATACTATTCATGGCACAAAAGGCTTCCCCACTCTCCGTACAAACATAGAGCCTAAGAAGGGAAAAGGACAATTTCCCACCCAAGTTTTGGTGAAATAACAAATATATACTTACGGCAGATAAAAAACTCAAATACTCACCTAAGTCTTAATCTATTAGGGCATACCCACAAATTTTCTATTAGAGTTAAGAGATAAAATAGTTATTTTATCAGTAATATTAAAATAATTAAAATTATATCTCATTTCTCCCCTTAGTTTGAAAAACTAACATTTCTCCCTTAATTAAGTTTTAAAAAATTCACTTTTTCCCCCGGGATACCAAACCTAAAATTCAGTCATTTTCTTTGACGAATAGTGGACTAATAATGGAGGACCTTTGGACAACAATCGTCCAAATCTAGACAATATTTCATAGTTCAGACTAGACGACAAGCATCATCCTCACTAGATGACTCTTCATCATCCAAATCATTGTCCAGAGTTGCCCAGTGAAGGACAATGAGTGTCATCATTGTCTAGCAATGCTCCCGTCGGTTGCCGGTGGCTGGAGAGAGAGGTGAAGAAAAAAACGTAGGTATTTGAGGGGGAAAAGTCACTTTTCAAAGTTCAGGTTTGGGATTAAATGTTAATTTTTAAAACTTGAGGGGGAAAATAAAATAAAATAATATATTTTTTAATAATATTATTAAATGACGGTTTTATCTTTATATTTAATGAAAAATTTAGCAGCAATTTAGGAATGAGTGGGTCTTTAAGTTTTTCATCTGTCGCGGATGTATTATTGAAATTGAGCTAAAACTTGGACGGGAAATAGTCCTTTGCCCACCTAAGAATGATACAAATGTTTATATGTGCACTATATGTATTCCATAATTCATCATTTTCTCTTTCACCTTGTGGAGAAATATTTGTAGAGGTGGCAAATTTATTAACTATAAGAAAACTGTTTCTCACTTATTGAACAGTTTAATGTGTGGCAATCGAGACACTGTCACCTACTTCGTGTGCACTTATATGTAGTGGTGGACCTACGATTTATGTTGAGGGGGGTTTCGTTTAAAGGTGGATACAAACCGAATTGAGTTTGAATACCCTTTTTATTTAAATTTGACTCAAATAAAAAATTGTTCAATTTAAGTTCAGCTTAAGTTTGTAAAGCCAATATTAATGATGGGTTGAGTTTATTTAAATAAAAAATAATTTAACTCGATTTAACTTGAGTTTGATTTAAATATATTACTCAAATCGATAGTTTGAATTTGTGGTTTGGTTTTACTCGAATAAATAATTGAACTTCATAATTCGCTAACAAAACAACGTCATTTTACTTAAATAATAATCAAACAAAACCATTAATTTAAACTATGAATTTGAACCGAGCTACGAATTTAAACCACCAATTCAAGTTATAAAATTAAGCTAAACCAACCCACGAATTTGAAACACCGATTTGAGTCATAAATTTGAATTGAACTCGATCCAAAGAAAGCCATGAATTTGTACTACTAATTTGTGCTATAAATTCAAGCGAAACTAAGCTATAAATTTGAACCACCAATCAAGTCATGAATTCAAGTTGAACTCGAGTCTAATTGAGTTGAGCCTCTTCTAGCTTGAGTTTAACTTGATTTAAAAAACGAGTCAAATCTTTTAGTTTGAGTTTAAATTAAATGAATTTGAAGTAAGCATAACTAAGCTTGAAAAATAAATACCACCAATCCTTGAGTAAAGGAAATAATACAAAAGAAAAAATACAGTAACACAAGTAACTTTTTGGTGAAAAAACCTTTTTCAATGTAAAGAGAGCCAAAAAAAAAAAAAAAGAGAGAGAACCATGGAGATCTAATGTTTGATTTAAATATAATATAATAAAAAATGTTTACGTTAGTCACAATCCATGAAAAATATTCACACAAATTTAAAAGCTTGATAACAATTTTAATACAAGTAAAATACATAATTTTTTATAAAAAAGTTTAATGAAATTTACTAAATAAGTAGTTGATCTTCAAATTCACTTGATAAATAAAACATTAATTATCCACTTTAAAGATCCACACGTCTCCTTGTGTATTAATAAAAAAAATCAAGTTAAAATTATATATTTAAAGATTTGAATAAGGAAAAATCAATGATTTAGCTTAACATCATTTTTTTAAATATTGAAACCTTGTATTTGGAAACCAAAATCATAAGGTATGGTTGTTGAAATTAAGTTGAAGATTTAGAGGAAGAAATCCAGTTTTTGAAATTAGCTTTCTTTTGGATTGACACGGACTTTGGTTTTTTATACAAATTGTTGTTTGAGTGATGATCAATTTCAGTTTTACATTATATTTAGAGTTTTATTTTAGGCCAAACGACTATTTCCCACCCAAAGTTTGATGTTTTCTCAAGTTTCCACCCTTTTACTATGGAAACACCAAATACCCACCTATGGCCGGTTAGATTTAATAAAACTCTAACGGTGGTAAGGGTAAAATCGTCATTTTCACTATAATATTAAAAATAAACTAAAATAGAATCTACTTTGCTCCCCTAAACTTTAAAAACTAAAATTTTCCCCCAGCCTAAGTTTTAAAAAATCACAGTTTCACCCTAGGGTTTGGTTTTGAAATCTCCGACGACCTCTCCGGCTCCGTTGCCGACGGCCTCTCCCTCCCGAAGCAACCTCTCCTTTTGGCGATCTTTTTCCTCCCATTTGGAGGTCCGATCGGCGTCGGAGACACCTTGGGAGACAAAAAACTTCGTCGGGAAAGACGAACTTCGTCTTCCCAGATGAATACGAAGCCGTCGTCTTTATTAACCCAAAGGCAAAAAGGGGAATTAAGATTTCTTGATGGGAGTCTACACTTTCCAACAGAGATAACAACCACAGTAAAATGAAAACCCATGGCCTCGATCAAGTCTACATTAACCCAGAGGCAATTAAAAATGTTTGAGATGGTGTGCTTTAGATATTTTCTGTGGTTTAGAGACATGAGATTCAGCTCAATCTTGGTTAACTCATTTATATTGAGAGAAGTTATCAGACATGATATGAGAGACCAGTTATGTTTTTGGATCAATGGGTTGATGTGAGGTTCAAACCATATGAGTTTGCTCTTGTTACTAGCCTTCACTTCTCCACGTTCACTAACATTGTGATGTTTATGCCATGGGGTATCAAAAACAAGATCAAAGACACATATTTTAGGGGTTTCGATTCATAACCTACAGTGATTTTGAGAAGGTATTCACCACAAGGCCATGAAGGGGTGATTATGAGGGCATTGGCTACTTTATACCAGTAGGTCTGCATCATTTCTTTCTACTAGCATCAACATCATCATCATCGACTCCTACAGTTGGTGCATCTCCACTATTGATCCCACTCCTCCTGTGTCACCATTGGTTAAGCCCATAAAGTTTATATCACCTATCAGCATGGCCCCCATGACAAAGTGCCTTTCGTTGCTGGCGTCACCTCTATGACAAAGTGCCTTTCGCTCGTGCCCACTGACATGGCCCCTACAATGTCCATATTTGATTTTGCATTAACAAGATAGGATAATCTTATTTTGGACGGGATGAGACATGAGATGTCTCTTTTACGAGAGGAGATATCTAGTCATATATTTTATTTAAAGCTCGGATAAGTCATTTGGAGGACATTGTGACACAAATTTGACCAGATATAGTCATTTAGGTGAAAATGCCACATGTTTATTTATTCGTTATTAAATATTTTTCTACTTATCAATTTGACACGTATATATTTGTTCAAGGGTTTCACGACGATTCTGGTCGGCCCACACCTGTATGCACTAAGATTTCCTCTCCTCCTCCAACTAAGGTTAGTAATTATTTTATTTGTTACTATATTTTATATGAAATGTTATTGAATAATTTATTATTACATTTCGTACAAGGTTTTCCCGACGATCGTAGTAGGCCCTCTCCTCTACACGTTGTGATTCCATCTTCTCCCTCCCCCCTCCCACCCAAAGCAAAGGTTAGTAATTAGTTGTTACAACATTTTATATGAAATCTTACTAAACAATTTATTATTGCATTTTGTATAGGGTTTTGCCCATGAGGGAATATTAGTTCATAGTTCTCCACGTACACTGTCCTTCATCATGAAGGTATGTACATTGTTGTTATGAAGTCAGTTGAATGAAGTTAATCCTAATAAAGAGATAACTTTTCATTCTTCTAATTCTAGGATGAATGATTGTTTTTCCTAATAGACCTCCCAAGCAACTGAGTAAAAAGGTGATTGACATCAGCTCACAAAGAGATGATCTTATCATTGTCCTATCATAAGGAAATGGTGCTAAGGTATATCCATAATTAAATATATTTTTTCTTCTATATATTGGTAATTGAAAACATTAAATTCCTTCCTCAGTCCATCATGGGGGTATAGATGGTTGACTTGACATCACAGAGGATTCTCCTGTCAAACCTCCTCCTTTATACGTCAAAAAGGTAATATTAGCCCATTTCATCGAGTCTATTAATTAAGATAAATTATTGAATTAACAATTTTATGTATTTTTTTTGTTGTTGTGGACCACTCATGGTAGGGTCATCCAAAAAGGTCCACTTGTACACATTTCATATGCAAATCTGATCAAACTAAAGGTGCAATGAAAAATTTAGACCTTTCCCTTCTTGACGAAAAAGCGTGAGAAAGTTTTCCTCAATTGGTACAACGAAGCTATAACATTGGATGATCATGAAGAATATTGCATAGGAGCGAATTCCAAAGCCTCTTATTGACACACGGTTGTCAAGTTGCGTTAATGGCTGATAGACAATGTAAGTAGTTTATATCCATTGACTTTGTTTAAATATTTCATATATTCATAAAAACATGGAACAATTCATGTTTTATATCCCATTCATGTTTTCTTGTCGATCATCAACATGTAGATTCTTTCTTGGCATTATTACGTCAATACCAATACGAGCAGCAGACCATCGTCCCATACTTTCTTTATAGGGCATATTGGTATGACATATGATAGTTAAAGTGCCACCCCACAGGGTGACTATAAGTTGTTAAAGCTCTTCATGAAGATGGTGGAGGCGAATTACATGCCAGTTTTATTTTACAAACCATGGGGGCCAATCGATCAAGTACTGTATATGCGTGTTTCTATTATAATTTATTTATATAAAACATGTGTCTCCATTATAATTTCTCAATGTTTGCAAGTTTTCATACTAACAAATTTTGACTGTGCCTATTAGGTCATAGGGGTCTTAGATCTATGTGAGTAGAGGATTACTATATATGACCCCTAAGTGTTTTTACAGGCCACCATTAGGGGTTTGCTCGTCGAATGAGATTGTACACCATCTTAATCCCAACATTACTACTATCCATGAGTTTTTAAACCATTATAGGTCATACACCATGATACGATCACCTAGTATTGCTCCAAGCTAAGGATATCCCCTAACAAGGTGTAGGATCTAACAATTGTGGTGTTTTGATGTTATGCTTTATAGAGTGACTAGCACTTGATCAAAGTTTGGATTTCCCCTATAAACCCTTCATCTTAACATGTAGGTGTTTAGCCTCAAAATTGTATTTCCACTGTATCAAATAGATCATAGATACATATGCTTATTTTAGAATTGTTATGTATATATTTTATGTACGATATTTTATTAGTTATGCATATGATTTCATGTTTTATTAGAGGTTTGAAAAAAGTACACCAATAGTTCATAAGTAATTTTAATACAAGCATAAATCAAACATAACAATTGATTAATATATGTTAGAAATGTAAATAATAATGATATAAGATTTCAATGATTACATGTCATTTCAACATAAATAATATTGATATAAAATTCCAATTATTACATTTCATTTCAATAAGTACATAAATCAAACTAAATAGAAGGTTTAAGCTGTGAAAATCTCTTTTCTTTATTTCTTCTTGATAAACTCAATGGCACAAAGCTAGGAACCAATGTTGGACTCTTGTAGTGTGATCATACATGCCTAAGTTGAATACATCGACTACAAACCTTCAGTATAACGATTTCACCTTGCAAAGGACATTAATTCCTATTTGAAAGACGACCTGGTTGACAATGATCGAGAAACAGTGGCAGGATGAGTCTTTCCTCCTCTGTATGTAACCATTTTGATTAATCCCTTAATGGATTGATAGCTTTCGCATAAATCAAATTGTAGAATTTGGTGTTGTAGAATGGATAAACCCATGTATATACATTGGTAAGCTTCATATGTCTTGAAACAACAATGACATACGTGTATAGAAAACATGAATGCTGAAACTTCATGCACGTACATGTCTAATTATAAAAGTTCACAATGCCCATGTATCCACCCCTACCTATAACTTGGTGTCAAACATTTATATTTGGATGAACTTTAAAGTTTACAGACTTCAACACATGGTGGCTAAACTTATTCTTTGTCTATGGTATAACTTGGTAGGGATGTTTATCTCCAATTTTTAAAAAGTATCAACACATTTGATACTAAATAAGCATCAATGTGAAAAACCATGTCAATTAAATAATTAGTATTAACCCTATACATACTTGTATGATTTTTCCTCTCATAAAACCATCGCTATAAGGTGCCCCTAATGAACTTGACTAGTATCGTGATAAACAAACCTTGCTTATGTCTAACAAGTGTATTAAATGACTTTGTGATATTGGTTGTCATTATGTTATACTTGTTGTTTGGAAAATATCCCTTGATTCATCGCTAATACCCCACCTCACGTAAGTAATCCCTCGCTTCAAAATGCATCTTATCAATAGATCTTATCATGAACTCAAAGCCTACTTTTGTGTAGGCCTTCGTTGTTTTCTAGTATAAACATGTAACCTATGAGTTATGATTGTACTTTGATCGCATGTTACAAAGAAAGTAATGACAACAACATCCATGGTGTACATTTAGAAATACCTTAACTATTGTAGAGTATATAACGTAATGTCAATATGAGATTACTACCAACTCTGGCACTTCACCAATGCAATCCTTAAGTATTGTCAAAACCAACACCATGTTGAATGATTTTTCTTTTTTCCCACACTAAAAGCTATTGGATAAACCTGGTTATTATCATCCAGGGCCACAACAAGAAATAAATGTCTAAGATATTGATCATTTAAGAAATCAACGTCAATGCAAATACCTAGTCGAAGATATCATTGAAATGCACGAATAAAATAACCTAATGCCATAAAAAAGTACTAAAAGTGATGTTCTTCATTTGTTTGTATATAAGTCACGATAACCAGATTAGCAAGCCTTAAATTGTAGTAATAATATAGTAAAAGCATAAATGACTCTATCGATGCTCAATAACTGTATTGCCTAATTTTTTGTTTGTCAAGCCTGTGAATATAATATATCAATTTTATATCTGTCGATGATGTTAATAACGATCTCCTTAAGTTGATAAATACGATCAATCAATATGAACTTTAATTTCATTAATTGGCCTAAAGCTTAAGCCCTAACTTACCTATGATATGGCTTTATCTTATCTCTTAAGCATGTATGCATAGGATTCATAGAGCATATTCGAAATACGTCACGAGGGTTTTATTCATCTTCCTAATAGATACCATTTGCATTGCTTATCATAACACTTAATCTCCTATCTCTTTGTTTCTAACTTAGCCACTTTGTATTAAAATCCTTTTTCCAATGCAAATTGAGCAACCACATCTTTAAAGTGCCTTTTATACCTAAAAATGTCACCAATTTTTACAGCATTCCCTCTCACATAGGTCCTGCACCATTTGATGTTGTTGAAGTTTGTGGAGAAAAATTGGGTAGCCACTTAAATGGATCAGTAGGGACATTATCAGAAAATTGATCAACATAATTCCCACCACCCTGAAGAGAACCTTCAAGCTTGAGACTACTTATATCATAGTTAACAGGTGATGTATCATCTAGGTCAAACTTATCAAGAGGAACATTAGCTATCTCATTCCCATCAAAGTCACCTCAATTTGAAACCTTCTCTTTGTCTCCATGAACCCATTCTACAACAATATAGAATGCATTATTACAAAAATCAGTCAACTCTTCCTCATTGGATTCCTTTTTCAATTCACCATTATCGTTCTCTTATTTCTTCTTCTCTTTGTACTTTAATAGGGGTACATGTAACAAAAGCTGACATACATTCTTAGAAGTATTTTGACATTTTGTTTTAGTTTCATGTATAACTGAATGTTATTTCAAATCGGATCGATACCACATTTTTCACACAACAGCAAGATAAATCCTTTAAGTATTGTTTTAGATAGAATTTTAACCACTATTTTAAAACCTCTAATGTATTTCATTATTTTCTAATCATGTTGAATCCACTATCCTTTGAAATAAACAACATAACTCACCATTTCAATTATCAATCTTACAATGAATAATATTGATTAAAAAAAAACATTTATTAGAAAAATCCACATTAAGATTTGCCAATATAACAAAATGCCCCTATATTTTTTTTACATTTTATTTAATCCCCTCATATATTATTAAGGGAAAAAGACAATTTCCCACCCAAGTTTTCGTGAAATGACAAATATATACCCATAACAAATGAAAAACTCAAATACCCATCTAAGTTTTAATCTGCTATAACACATTCACAAATTTTCTATTAGGGTTAAAGGGTAAAATTGTTATTTTATCAGTAATATTAAAATAATTAAAATTATATCTCATTTCCCCTTTGGTTTGGAAAAATAACATTTTCCCCTTAATTAAGTTTTGAAAAATTTACTTTCCCCTCTAGGATACAAAACCTGAAATTTAGCTACTTTCTTCAGCGAATAGTGGATCAATGATAGAGGAACAAGACAAAGTCGTTCAGAGGATGACCTCTAGATGACAATTATCATCCAAGGAAGACGAGCATCATTTAGATCTGGGATTTAGGTGGGGCAATCACTTTTCAAAGTTTAGGTATGGGGGTTAAATATTAATTTTTGAAACTTGTGAGGAAAAATAAAATAAAATTATGTATTTTTTAATATTATTATTAAATAACAGTTTTACCCTTATATTTAATGAAAAATTTAATGACAGTTTAGGGATGAATGGGCATTTGGGTTTTTCATATACCGCGGGTGTATTGTTGAGATTGAGTTAAAACTTGGGTAGGAAATAGTCTTTTGCCCTCTTATCAAAAATCAAAATACCCCTCTATATTTTCCTAACATGTATAAACTTATTATTCTTATAATACCTAAATGCCCCTTAATATTGGTGTTTTTCATTTAATACACTCATATTATACCTAATTTAGAAATACCCCATATAATTTTCTTGTATTTCATTTAACCCTTTCATATATCAAAATATCTCTTATATTTTTCTAACATACGAACTTGATATTCTTATAATATCTAAATGCCCCCCAATTTTAGCTTATTTTATTTACCACCCTCATATTTTATCCAATTTGAATATACCCTCTATATTTTTTTATAGGGAAACTATAATAAATGGCCAAATTACCCCTCCATTAAGCAAAAATGTCCAATTTCACTATTTCTAAGCAAAAATACTCAAATTCCTTATTCGTAAGCAAAAAGGCCCTAATTTTTTTTAAAATACCAAAATTATCCTTCATCACATTTATATAAGAGCAATGCTATGTGTACCCATTTTTGGTACACAATTCATATACACAATGATATGTCATCATATAACTAGATGATTTTAAAACATGTGTCATTATATGATAAAGAAACATCTAATCACATAATAATACCTCATCTGTGTACATAAATTGTGTACCAAAAATGGGTATACATAGTTTTATTGTTTATATAAACTCCCTCACTCTCACTCTTATTACATACATTTCTTCTATCACTTAAATACTCACTTTCACTCTCATTTTTACTTAATATCAATTACTACGGGTTTGTTTGGAAAGAAAAATTTGTATTTCTGAATTCGAATTGAAAAAAATTAATTCGTGAAAAATACATTGAAAATAACATGTTATGAATAAATAGATATATTAAAATACCCTAGAATGTCAATAATAAAATAATTACTCAAAAATTTAAAAAAAACATATCTGAATTTCGAAAACTACACGTTCAAATAGCTTATGAACGAAAAAACCAAAAAATTGATCAAAAATTTCATAATTACATCATAAAACGTGTCTAAAAAAGCACATCATAATTACAAATATCAAATTTTAAAATTATATATAAAAAAAGTCTAGCCCGATCACAAACAAACTTGAGATCATAAAAACTGAAATCCTAAATTTGATTAAAAAAAACTGCATAATATACATTGAAATAGTTTTATTTTGGCCTCCAAATTTGATGCAACTAGCAAAGTAGGTTGTCACTATAGAGCTCAAAATGAGCTTCGCGTTGATATATTACAGGCCCCGTAACTCCTCCTGGATCAAAAGTTATGGTCGTTCAAAAATTTGTCTCATATAGACCCTATAGTTTTAAAAAAGTTAATTTCCACCCAACCCATGGTTTTCACGGACTGCCCCACAGCTCAGTGTAAAATTTCCCATGGACCCCTGTGGATCTTCCCTTGTTCCCCCTCCCCCTAAAATTTTGAAAATGTTAAATTTCCCCCCCACCCACGGGCACCCATGGGAGTTACCATAATACTGACAGATCTAACCGATTTTTTGGCCAAAAATTAGCATTTCAGCCTCTAATTTCAACACAAATCAAATCTACACATCTAATAACACAAAACCCCTCAAGAAATTCAAGCAAAACAATCAAAAATCAAAACATTTTATGCATTGTTCAAAATTGAAACCCTAAACATTTAAACCTCAAAATCTCCCTCAAATCTTAATAATCCTAACAATAAATTGATTCAAACAAGAAGTAGGATGAAGTACTATCCTTATTTGTCATTTTTAGTTATCGAAAAATATAAAAAAGTCGACAAAAAAGGCGAAAACACGTTGACCCGTGGGAGACCTGTGGAAGACCTGTAGGAGATTCAAATTTTCTCTGATTTTAAATAGTAAATCCATGGGAAATTTGAGGTTTATATATAAGGCAGTTTGGTTATTTTTCAACTTGAGGGTATTTTTGCTTAAACCTTAAAGTTTTGGGCAATTTTGGTTAACACCCTCTAATTTTGGACATTTATTATAATTTCCCTTTTTTATATTTCTTTAATCCCCTCATATATTATTGAAGATCAAGATACCCAATATATTTTCCTAACATATACGAACTTGATATTCTTATAATATCTAAATACCCCCTCAATTTTGTCTAATTTCATTTACCTCTCTCATATTTTGTCTAATTTCAAAATACCCTTATATTTTTATATATTTCATTTAACCCCTTCTTATATTAACAAAAATCAAAATGCCCCTTATATTTTCCTAACATATACAAACTTGATATTCTTATAATATTAAAGTGCCCTCTCAATTTTGACGTATTTCATTTATCACCCTCATATTTTATCTAATTTTAAAATACCTTCTATACTTATTTGACATTTTATTTATCACCCTCATGCATCGTTAGATCTCGAAATGCCTCTATATTTTTCTAGCATTTTTTATTTAACACCTTCAAACATTGTTTAATATCAAATTACCCCATATTTCTCAACATTTATTTAACCCCTTCATATATTATCAAATATCAAAATACCCCTTATGTCATTACATTAATAAAATATACTAACTTGATTTAACAAATAAATTAAGTTTTAGAGTAAGATTTGAATAAATACCTTGTTATTATGAACCAATTTTTTTATTCGAATTTAGAAGCACAAATTTTTTTCCTTCTAAACAAACCCACAATGTCAGATATTAAGTGAAAAATGAAATTTTGAATAGTGTGAGAATGTATGAGGGTGAGAGTTTATATAGAATTGGTGAAGAGTACTATTGATATTTTAAAAAAAATTTAAGGCATTTTTGCTTAATGTTTTGAAAAGTGGGCATTTTTGTTTAAAATTTTGAAAAAGAGACATGTTTGCTTAACCCAATGTAGGGGGTCATTTAATTTAAGGGAAATTAAATTGAATGCCTCATTCTACCCTAAACTAAGCAAAAATGCCATTTTTTCCATTTCCTAAGCAAAAATACCCCTTTTCAAAGCCTCAACAAAAATGCCCAATTTTTTTTTTTAATATACCAATATTACCCTTGACCACTTCTATATAAACTCACTCTCACTCTCACTCTCATACCTTTTTCACATCATCAAACTCTTACTTTTACCTTCATTTTTACTTAATATTCAATACTATAGGTTTGTTCGAAAGAAAGAAAATCATATTTTTGAATTTAAATAAAAAAAATCAATTTGTGAGAACAAAGTATTTATATGAATCTTAACCCAAAACTTAATTTTATTTGTTAGATCAAGTTCGTACATTATATAAAAGGGGCATTTTGATATTTGATAATATTTAGGGCGTTAAATAAAATGTTAAAAAAATATGGGGGTATTTTAATATTAAACAATAGATAAAGGTTTTAAAAAAATATTAAAAAAATATAACGATAGTTTGATAAAATATATAGGGGCATTTCAATAAAAGATAATGTATGAAGGTGTTAAATGAAATGTTAGAAAAATATAAAGGTATTTTGATATTGGATAAAATATGAGTGTTAAAAAAATACGTCTAAAATGAGAGGGCATTTCGATATTATAAGAATATCAAGTTCGCATATGTTATGAAAACATAAGGTGCATTTTGATAATATATAATATATTAGGGGGTAAAATAAAATATTAAAAAATATAAGGGTATTTGGATGTTAACTAATATATGAAACAAAAATTTTTGTATTAGATAATGTATAAGGATGTTAAATGAGATGTAGAAAAATTAGAAGGGATATACTGATATTCAACCACGTATGAGGGGTCAAAGAAATTGTAGAAAAATATAGGGGTCATTTTGATATTGGTGAATGTTTAATGTGGATTTTTTATGATAAATGTTTATTTTTAACCAAAATTGTTTATTATAGGATTGATAATTGAAATAGCTGCTTATAATGCTATTCATTTTGAAAGAGAATGGATATAACGTGATTAGAACACAATAAAGTATATTGGAGGTTTTAAAAAATTGATTAAAATTCTATTCAGAACAACACTTGAGCAATTTATCCAATTGTTGGGTCAAAAGTGTGGTATCAATCTGATCCAAAACTACATTTATCTATGAATGAAACCAAAAACTATCGAGCTCGACTCCCTTTATAAAAATAAAAAATGATAAAGATGTGAAAAGCCTTATTAACATGTTGCAATACTTCTAGAAATGTATTTCCAATTTTTGTTATATGTATCGCAGTCCAAGGAGAAGGAGAAGAAGAAATAGGTGGTAACAATGATAGTGAAGTGAAAAAAGAATCTGATAGAGAAGACTTGACTGATTTCCATAATGATGCATTTTATATTGCTATAAAATGAGTTTGTGGAGACAAAGAGAGGGTTCCAAATTGGGGTGGCTTTGATGAGAATAAGATAACTGATGTTCCTCTTGATGAGCCAAACTTCGAGGATACATCACTTGTTAACTGTGATATAAATAGTCTCTAGCTTGAAGATCTTTTTCTGGGTGGCGGGAATTATTTTGAACCATTTTTTAATAATGCCCCACTGATCTATTTAAATGGCTATTTGATTTTCCTCTAGAACTTTCAACAACATCAAGTGGTGTAGAATTGGTGTGAAAAAAGAATGTTGTAAAACTTGGTGACATTTTTAATGATAAAAAATATTAAAAGACATAGTGGTTCAATTTGCCTTGGAGAAAGAGTTTTAGTACAAGGTGATCAAGTCATACATAGTGAGATGGAACATTAAGTGTTCTAATGAGAAATGCAAATGGTTTCTAATAAGAAGAAGAGTAAAACACAATCAAGCATTCTGAATTTGTAAAATGAATCACACACACATATGTTCAATAGGTCAAACAAAACTATATCATAGACAAGTTAGGGCTTGAGATTTAGGTTAATTAATGAAGTTAAAGTTTGTGTTTATTGATCGTATTTATTGACCTAAAGATATCATTATCGACATCGTCAGCATGTACAAAATGATATATCTTATTCACAGGTTTGATGGGTAAGAAATTGGACATTACATTCATTGAAGGGCTCACTAGAAGAGTTATTTATACTCTTACCAGATTATTTTTATAATTTAGAGCATGCTAATCCTAGAATTGTGATGCATATAGAAATAGACTGTAACATCTCTCTCCAAATATATACCCTTACTAGAAATATACTAAAAGAAACGTGTACAATTAAACTATTTAAAAACTTTAATACATGATTATAATTATAAAACGTGTAAAAAAATGATGTAATAAAAATAGCTATTTTATTAATCAAAACTCATAAAATAATAAGCATATGAAAAATTTTGATATAAAATAACTATGTAAATCGTGAACAATTACTGTATTTGGAAATACTAATAATAATAATAATAGTTGTATGTCTAATAAAAACTAAAATATCAAAAGTGCCCTTCTCCCTTATGCAATTGTTTGTTGCCTTGCTAGATCCCCCCCACCTAGCCTGTTACTCAGTTCTACCTACAAAACATACAAAAGTTAACACATGAGTAAAACTTACTAAGTGGTGACCTTTTGATACCCAAAACTAATATGAATAAATTGATGCTAAAATTTGCGTTCTATTCATAAGTTGAATGCTAAAATTTAGAGATATTCATGACTAATCAAAGGGAAATCATGCCTTTTACTTGGCGTTTGACGATTTGCTTCTCTCTCACCTAACGACACTGTCTTCGATGATTAATGGTGGCTTCTCTAACGTCCATAAGACTCTTCCCTCACTACTATCTCAATCTGTGCAGCTAGTGAATGCAAAGAATGAAGATAATTAGGGTTAATCATCTTTTTATTTTAATTCCAAGATGCCATGCATAGTCATGTATCAAGCTGCATAACTAGAGCAACCTCTTATTTCTTCATGATCACAATTTGATCCACCAATTTGACTCTCTGCTAACCATACACGGTTGTGTATACCTCTATGCACGGACGTGTACCCCTGAAAAGTCATTAATCATAGAATTTAAAACTAGGAAAAAAGATTGAAACACCTTTATGCTTACATGTAAGTGTTACATAAACAAGGAGTATCGCTTTCAGTATTTTTTTTATGACATTGGGTTGTTCCATCCATGCATTTAAATAAAATCTTTGACCAGATATTTGCAATGATCCCTTTACTCACAGTAGGGAAGTCAACAATTAACCACAATCGTTTATCCTGAAAAGACGAAAAAAACAATTTAAATATTCATAATAATATTTAACCGCATTAAACTAATTGAATAACAACAATTTACCATACCTCTATAATCAAGAAAGGTGTATGTGAAGAACTCTCAACTGATACTTTCTTATGGCTAGCACCATGTATGAATATTAATAATAAATTGTTCAATGATTTTTCATATGAAATATATTAACAACAAATAATTACAAACCTCAAGTAAGGGAGGTGATGGAATCGGAAGGGCAACGGGTGAGGGCTTTCCAGTGTCATCGCGAGTACCTTATACGAAGTTAATATATATGTGAGACAGACGGGTAAATAAAATTTACAAAACGAACAAATAAAATGTGGTTTTGTCACTTAATCGACTGTCTTTGGCCATGCACGCACCACGATGTCCTCAAAACGACTTATTCGATCCTCCAATCAAGACATATGAGAAGACATCTACTCTCGTAAAATAGACATTTGGTCTCGCAAACTAGAAATCTTGCCTAAAATCATATTACCCCAATGGGACAATGTAGCATTTAAAGGGGACAGAATGAGTAACATAGTTGATGGGCACTCGTGTGTAGGGTGCTCAGTAATAGGGGCTTGAACGACATGAAGATGTGTGGTCTCAATGACTGGGGTCTCAACGATGGACATATAGTCTACTCAGTAACAAGGCCTGAAAATTGACATGTGTCTCAGGATTAGAGGTTTGAATATTCATAGGTGGCATAGTTGGAGAAGTTATATCTCTTATTAAAAATGATGAGGATAACTGGGGATCCAACATACTTGTGAAACAACAATGTCAGTATACCATCGTGTAGCCTCTTCAATCGGTGACGATTGAAGTAGGAAAGTAATATCATCCTACTCATTTAGATATATAATTAAACATATTTGCATTAATAAATAAAATAATCAATTGGAGAATATAATTCTCATATGACTTTATCTAGGAATATCTTTCATATGCCACCTGAACATTTATGAAGATGCATCAATGACAACCAAGTCCACTCAATTATATAGGGTGTCGATTGTCTCGTAGATCCAAAACTACAATGTAAACATTAATATTTAAATTCAATTAATAATTTTTCCCCTAGTAATCAATATATATAATTAACAAATATACACTAACTTAAAATGCGAGTAGGAACTCATAGATATCATATTTATGCATATCTGTCATTTGACCAGAGCAAATCTTTTCACTCACTTGGGACATTGACTTGTATGTCATATCCCACACCGGAACACCATATGGGTAGGAATTGAAACAATCCAAGTGATCGACTAGCTAAAAATACTTTGTAGATACATTCTTTCATTTGTCGTTCCCTAAAAACATTATATGAAGATAATACAACGAGACCATTTTGACGGTGTTGATATAGTCATCCCTCATGGTCTCATTGAGAAAACTTGTTCTAAATCATGATATTACACTTTCTCACATCCCTGAAAATAGGTCTCTCGAATCCTATTTCCGAAACCTCATGAAATATATGAGGAAATAGCAGTGATCTAATTAAATGATAGCTTGGGCATAGTACAAAATGCGTTGAATCTTATGTTAACCTCATTAATCCTATTAAAAAACACACAATTTCCCTCCTCCTTTGGGGTTCTCCTGATAGACCCCTTGATATGGTTACTGTTTAAAAAATCGCATTTCCCCCCTTCTCCTATGGCGTTGATTCAACTTCAAGATATTTCTCAAACCTGGGATTCCCCGGGTTGAAAATTTCTCCCCTAAGGTGACATTTCGATTTCAAAATGCTATATTTTCTAACTAAAATCTCATTTTCTAATTACTATTTTAACAATAAACAATTCTACACTTATTAAAACACAATAACCGTAAACTAATTCATAAAAAAACAAGCAAGAAACAAAATGAATTGTTTAAAAACGAAAACCCT
This sequence comes from Mangifera indica, assembly GCF_011075055.1. Taxonomy (NCBI): domain Eukaryota; kingdom Viridiplantae; phylum Streptophyta; class Magnoliopsida; order Sapindales; family Anacardiaceae; genus Mangifera; species Mangifera indica. Next base: position 689,189 of record NC_058148.1, read on the forward strand.
AAACAAATAACACCCAAAATTTTCATCTAATTGATAAAATTTAAACATCAAAATGATTCAAATAAGATAAAAGATGATGAACTCACCTTATTTGCCATTTTCATCATTGGAAAGCTGCAAAAATGCCAGTGAAAAGTTAAAGATTGCGCTATCATTGGAGATATGTGGAACGCCTTGGGAATTCTTCAAATTTTGAAACAGTGAATTCTAGGAAATTTTGGGTAGGAATGTGAATTTGGTTGGATTATATATGAGGCCACTTTGGCCATTTCATGTAAAAGGGGCACTTTTGCTTAAGTTATGTAGATTTGGATAATTTTGTTTAAACCCTAATATTTAGGGCAATCAATTAATTTCCCCTAATTTAATTTCGCAAATTATTATCCATAAAAGAGGGACAAGAATCCTATAATTTTTAATTAGAGATTTTTTTTTCGTAATAAAACCAAAACATTTGGGAGAAATTTGGAATTTCAGTCTAAGAAATTTGGGTGTTTTGTTTTTTGTTTAATTCTTTACGGCGTCGTTTTTATGTTTGGCGAGAGAGAAAGCGTAGGATAAGAAACATGCGCAGATATATAAAAGGGCTCTTATTACCTCCCTGCGCAAATTAGGGCTAATCCTTGAACAATTCTCGGTTTCCACTTTCAATCAAATGCATTACTGATTTGGTGGTACCTTCCTTTTCTCTTTCTCTTTAACTTTAATTTGTAATTTTTTTATTTTATTGTTAATTTCTCAGCTTTATATGTTATTATTATGTACCCTAATGAAATGAGACTGAAAAAAATGGCAATTTAACTGTTTCATTTTTGTTGTGAAACTCAAAACTTCAAAACCCAGTTGTATTTTTGTGTTTCTGGCAATGGGTAGGACTTAATTTTTCAGAATGTGTTGTGAATATGGTGGAAGTTTGGTTTATGTTGGTGTGCTTTGATCGTAGTTATATGATTTGGTAGAGAGAACTTGTTTGCAAAGTTTCAATTTTTTATGGATGGCTTTGAGAAAAATGGGTATTTATGAAATGGCATTGTGATAGTTTGAGAGTTTAGTTGTGTTTTTGTAGATGGCTGATAGGTACCACAATTTTGGAGTTTGATCCCTTAGGACCACCTACATGGTGAAAAATAAATACTTTTTTGGTTTTCTGTTTCCTAAAGATTATGAAATTTGGTGGGGCCAGTTTTTGTATTGAGTTTAACTAAATGGGATTTAGGATTTTGTGGATTGGAAGAAGGAAAGAAGGGTTTAGGTGAATGTAGGCATTTTTTTGAAACATGTGTGCTTCTTTTATCGCAGTGCATTTATCGTTGAGATAGTGTGAGATGGTGGGTGCGATGATTTCGATGGTGTTTTGGGAGAGAGTGGAAAATGTATTGGAATTTGAGATTGAATAGAAGAGGATATAAAGGAGTTGTGAAAGAAGATGTTCACCAATTATTGGTTGATTATCTTAAAATTAGAATTATAGATAGAAAAACTTGTAAGTAAATGAAACATGCATAAAATGAATGGTTAAAGGGGGCATGATCCACTAACATGGTTGTATGCAGGAGAGCTCTTTCCAAATTTCCTTATATTGGGTTATCGTTTATAAATATGTTGAAATTTGATCAAGTGATCAACCTAAATTCCTTTTAGGATTAATTATTAGAGTTCATTTCTTTCAAAGATGTTCAATGTTGAAAGCTATGTGAAGAAGGCGAGTTTGACCCTATTATGAACTGCTAGGATCTCTACTTCACCCTTCTCTTCTGTAAGGTTTTATTTTTTTATATTTCTCTTCCATAATCCATATAATCACTGTGAAAGATGAAACTTTATTTTTCCTTTAAAGCTGTAAATTTAACCTGGTGAGTAGGAGGCTGTCAGTGAATGACATGGATAAACTCAGCAGTGTTTTCACGAATTGACCTCTGTTTACTTCCTCTGCAGTGTCATCATGCATGCTTAATGAACCTTTTTGGTCAAGTAACAACTAAGTTATGACTGTGTTTCACCTTTGTGGAAGCATGATATCTTATAAAGGAAAAAACTATTTTGTTTTTTTGTCAACCTCATTATTACCATAGTTTTTAAGTTTCCAATATATTGTTTTTTCTGTGTCTTTCACCAAAATTAATACCAATTCCTTGTCATGCTACCATGTTCAAATATTATTGTTTTTTTAATGTAATTTTTATTTATGGGAATCGATTTGGATAATTATTTATTTTTATTGTATAATGGACAGATAGTCTCTTCAGTTAATCTCAAGTGGGTTGGATGAGACAATATGATGACTGATGAGGCCGGACACATGTTGATGGCTTATGATGATCCCTCACACCAACGATCATTGTCTCTAGATGATACTAGCAGCACAGAGGAATCACCCGATGAAACCAGACTCTCACTAGAGACCAGCAATGATGTGGTTCCATATATTGGGCAAAGATTTCCCTCTCATGATGCAGCATATGAATTCTATAGTGAATTTGCTAAAAGATGTGGTTTTTCCATTAGACGTCATCGCACTGAAGGAAAAGATGGTGTTGGTAAAGGATTAACAAGACGCTACTTTGTCTGCCACCGTGCTGGTAACACACCCATCAAAACCTCAAATGAAAACAAACCTCAGCGAAATCGGAAATCCTCCCGCTGTGGGTGTCAAGCGTACATGCGTATAAGCAAAATTACAGAATTAGGAGCACCAGAATGGCGTGTCACAGGTTTCGCAAACCACCATAATCATGAACTCTTAGAGCCAAACCAAGTTCGTTTTCTTCCTGCATATCGAACCATATCAGATACAGACAAGAGCCGGATACTTATGTTTGCCAAAACAGGAATTTCAGTGCAGCAAATGATGAGACTCATGGAACTTGAGAAATGCGTGGAGCCAGGTTATTTGCCATTTACTGAGAAGGATGTGAGGAACTTACTTCAGTCTTTTAGGAAGTTAGATCCGGAAGATGAAAGTGTAGATTTATTAAAAATGTGTAGAAACATTAAAGAAAAAGACCCTAACTTCAAATTTGAGTACACGCTTGATCCTAACAACAGGCTAGAGAATATTGCTTGGTCATATGCATCATCAATCCAGGCTTACGAGATATTTGGTGATGCTGTGGTGTTTGATACAACACATCGCTTGACTGCATTAGACATGCCACTTGGGATATGGGTTGGTGTGAACAATTATGGTGTGCCTTGCTTCTTTGGCTGTACACTCTTGCGTGAGGAAAACTTGAGATCATTGTCATGGGCACTAAAGGTAATAGAGTGAAAACAATACAATTTATAGCAGCATATCACATTGTATTGCATGTTGTACTTATCCAACTTCAGTAAAACAAGCTGATTGCCCCTTACTTTTTGTGGTAGTGCTGAACGCAGAGATGGGAATGAATGAAATATACGTTTTTAAACTGAACGCTCCAATGAATAGGATCACTGACAGGCAAGGGATAGCTAATGAGGCGGATTCTCAAAAATAATGTTGGCTTCATTATTAAGTTTTATATGATCTTTGAGCTTGTATCTGAAATAGTACAATATCAGATATTTGCATACTGGTTGAGTTTCCGAAGCATTTAAATGGGAAAATTTTAACTTTGATGACAAGTTGAATTCTGTGTTGATTATGAACCTCTAGCATGCATATACATACTTGCATGTGAAGTTATGCTTGCATATAACTATTCAAACTGCTATTACTGTTCTTAATATGCGTTTTGTATTCCATTTACAGGCATTCTTAGGTTTTATGGATGGGAAGGCACCACAAACAATATTAACTGACCAGAATATGTGTCTCAAAGAAGCCATAGCCATGGAAATGCCTGCAACTAAGCATGCACTCTGCATATGGATGATTGTGGTGAAGTTTCCATCATGGTTTAATGCTGTCCTGGGAGAACGTTATAATGAGTGGAAGACTGAGTTTTTTCGGCTCTATAATCTGGAGTCTATAGAAGATTTTGAGTTGGGATGGAGGGACATGGTCAATTCATTTGGGCTCCATACTAACAGGCACATAGCAAACTTGTTTGCTTTACGTATGCAGTGGGCATTACCATACTTGAGAAGCAACTTTTTTGCAGGAATGACTACAACTGTCCATTCAAAGGCAATTAATGCTTTCATTCAACGATTTTTGAGTGCACAAACCCGACTTGCACACTTTGTAGAACAAGTATGTCCTCTTCTAATACTGTCATATCCATTTATTTTATTATCATGATGACATTCTTAAGTGTCTACAAGTTCCAGACAGAATTTTCCATTGGCTCATTACTTTCCAAATTTACTTTTTCTAAATTAAAGACAAGACTCAAAGTATCTTTTGTTATAGCTTCGTAAAGATATTATTTACATGTACAAGTTTGGTCCCTAGGCCCTCATGTCCCAACCCTGTTACCTGGGAAAACTGATTGAGTGGTCTTAAAATTCTTCTGCACTTTTTTTTATAGGGATAATAACACCTAGAAGTATCAAAATATTATTTTTTTATTAAAAAGACTGAACTTTGTTTTTTTTTTAATTTTTATTTTCTGGTGAAGGGATTGAACTCATATTTTTTTATTGAAAAAACTGAACTTGCAGATTTTCTTATATAAAGGGTCAAACTTTTAGTATTTCCTATAAAAAGTACCGAATAAATACAATTATGATTGCTTGTTTTGTTTTGTAAGCAAGGTGATTAGTTTGGTGACTTAAATAGGAAATAGTAGAAGTTTAGTCTCTTCAATAAGAAATTCTAAAAGTTTGGTCCCTATAATAGGAAAATTTGAAAGTTTAGTCCTTTCCATAAAAAGACAAAGTTTAGTCCCTTCAATAATAAAAAGGTGATAATTTGATACCTCTAGATGTTATGTGTGAAACTTTTATTAATGATTTAATGCTATACAGCATGCAGAATGGTTTTAGGTTGTTATGTCTTGTGTAGGATGACCTTTTATTGTGTTGACTTTCCATTTTGCTGACTTAGCTTACAAAAAGCAGGTGGCTGTTGCCGTGGACTTTAAAGATCAAGCTGCGGAACAACAGACGATGCAGCAGAATCTTCAAAATATTTGCTTGAAGACAGGTGCTCCTATGGAATCCCATGCCGCTTCTGTGCTAACTCCTTTTGCGTTCTCAAAGCTGCAAGAGCAATTTGTTTTGGCTGCGTACTATGCATCATTTCATATGGATGATGGTTTCCTTGTCAGACACCACACAAAACTTGAGGGAGGCCGGAAAGTTTATTGGGTTCCTCAGGAAGGCATCATAAGTTGCAGCTGTCATCAATTTGAGTTTTCAGGGATTCTCTGTCGACATGCCTTACGAGTCCTCTCGGCAGGAAATTGCTTTCAGATTCCAGAAAGGTATCTTCCCATCCGATGGCGTCGTATCAGCACACATGCCATAAAACAACTTCAAAGTTCTCCAAGCAAGCATGCAGAGCGGATTCAGTTACTTCAGAGCATGGTATCATCTCTGATTGCAGAATCTGCCAAGTCAAAAGAGAGGCTAGATCTTGCAACCGAACAAGTTTCCTTCCTTTTGTCTCGAATACGCCAGCAACCAGTTTCATCACAAGGTTTGAGAGATATTTCTCCCCTTCATAGAAACCTATAACTCTAGATATATCTTAAAACAGTAGCTTTACAATCATCATGGTTCTAGTGGAAAGCAGAAGGAAACACACCCAAAAATTTGGCAATGGAGATGCATTTGATTTGGTTTAAAATTCGCTTTTATGAAGCCCGAGACTGGACCAATTTCCGGGTTCGAAGACATTTGCATGTCAGTTTTGTTATGTGAAATCGGAATCTAGTTTGTCCAATTGAATGCGGTGCAGTATGTTGCAGACATCATCATGTTACGTGTTAGTATTGAGGATATGTTTCATGAGGATTTCGATTTGTAAAAATATATATGGAAGAAAACCTTCTTTTGTATGCATATCAATGTTGTTCTGTTATATGAAATATCAGTCATTTTATTACGTGGATACAAGATGTATTTATACATCTTACAGTTCTCAGAAGCACTGTTTTAAAATATTGACCGGATCAGTCTCGGTTTGGGTTATTTTAGTTATTGGATTGAATTAAATCGAATAAGTAATATAATACTGCGTTTTAGCTGGCTGAACCAACCATCGTTATGTTAAAACATGCTTTAAAATTTTAGTTGTAATTTTTTTTTATTAAGTATTATAAAAATAACCAATTTATATGTGAATTGTCTAAAAATCTCTTGAATATGTTAGAATAAAGAGAAATTATATTATCTACCCTTTTTACCCCTCATTTAAGCAAAAATGCCTATTTTTCCTATTCTTAAGCGAAAATGCCCTAAACTTTTTTTAAAACACCAAAATTACCTTTCAACATATCTGTATAAACTCTTTCACTCACTCTTATTACACACACTTCTCATATCACTCAAACATTCACTCGCACTCTCATTTTTACTCAATATCAATTAGTACGAGTTTGTTCGAAAAAAAGAAGTTCGGATTTCTGAATTCGAATAAAAAAAAGTCAGTTTGTGAAAAAAATATATTTATACAAATTTTAACTCAAAACTTAATTTTATTTATTAAATCTAATTTGTATGTCATGTAAAAAGGGTATTTGAATATTAGATAATAATATAGGGGTTAAATGAAATATTAAAAAAATATAGGGGCATTTTGATATTACACAATATTAAAGGATTTAAGTAACATGTTAAGAATAAATAGATATATTTTGATACAAGACAACATACAAAAGTGTTAAATAAAGTGTTAGATAATTATGGGGGGTTAAATGAAATGTTATAAAAATATGAAGGGTATTTTGATATTAAACATTGTAAGAGCATTATAAATGAAATGTTAAGAATAGATAGATGCATTTTGATATGAGACAACATATAAGGGTGTTAAATGAAATGTTAGGTAATTATAGGGGGTAAAAAAAATATAAAAAAATATGGGGGTATTTTGATATTACATAATACATGAATGATTTAAATAATAGATTAAAAATAGATAAATATATTTTGATACAAGACAACATAAAAGGGTGTTAAATAAAAGGTTAGATAATTATAGGGAGTTAAATGAAATGTTAAAAAAATATAGGGGTATATATGAAGGATTTAAATAACCTGTTAAGAATAAATAGATGTATTTTGATACTAGGGAACATATAAGGGTGTTAGATGAAATATTAGATAAGTATGGGGGCTAAATGAAATGTTATAAAAATATGAGGGTATTTTGATATTAAACATTGTAAGAATATTTTAAATGAAATGTTAAGAATAAATAGATACATTTTGATACAAGATAACATACAAGGTTGTTAAATAAAATGTTATACAATTATAGATGGTTAAATGAAATATTAGAAAAATATATGGAGTATTTTGATATTAAACATTGTAAAAACGTTTTAAATGAAATATTAAAAATAGATAAATGCATTTTGATACAAACGGTGTGGGTTAAAAAAATATTAGAAAAATATAGGGGGTATTTTGATATTAAACATTATAAAAACATTTTAAATGAAATGTTAAAAATAAATAAATGCATTTTGATACAAGATAACATACAAGGGTGTTAGATAAAATGTTAAATAATTATAGGGGGTTAAATGAAATATTAGAAAAATATGAAGGGTATTTTGATATTAATCATAGTAAGACTGTTTTAAATAGTTATTATAGATTTTTTATTATAAATAATTAATTTTTTCCAAAAATTTGTCATTATATGATTGATAATTAAAATATATGGTTATCGCTACCAAGGAGAATAGATTCAAGGTGATGACAACACAATGAAATATGTTGGAGGATCCAAACAATTGATTAAAATTCCTTATGGAACATCATTTGAGGGATTTATTCAGCTTTTGAAGGAGTCTTGCGGTCTTGCGGTCTTGATTCAATGAAAAACTATTTTCAACTATCAATAAAACTAAGAAAAATTGAGCTCGATTGCCCCGTACAGATCCAAAATGATGAAGATGTCCAAGGTCTTATTGATATATCTCAATACTTATAGGAATGTATTCCTGTTTTTGTTACATGTACCCTAATTAAAAGAGATGAGGAAAAGGATAAAGATGAAGAAGAAATTAGTAGAGTGAAAAAAGAATATGATTTGGAAAACTTGATTGATTTCAGTAATAACTCCTTGTACATTGCAAACTCATGGGCTTATGAAGAGAAAGATAGGGTTCCCAACTAGGATGACTTTGATGGAAATGATATGTTTGATATTCTTTTTGAAGAGGCAGAGCCCGAGTATATGCCACCTATTACCGAAAGTATAAATAGTTTGCAGCTTGAAAATCCTATTTTAGGTGGTGAAAATTATTTTGGGCCATTTTTTGACAATATCCCCATTGATCCATTTAAGTGGCTTCCTGATTTTCCTCCACAGTCATCAACATCATCAAGTGGTATAAGATCGATTTGAGAGGAGAATGGTGTAAAACTTGGTGATATTTTCCATAATAAAGTACAATTAAAAGATGTTGTGAAGCAATTTGCCCTACTGAAAAGATTTCAATTCATGAACAAGAAGTCTAATAGGGGGCGATGAGATATTAAGTGCGATGCTGAAAATTGTCACTGGTATATACATGCAACCAAATCCATCGTCGGTAAAGTGTTTCAAATCAACCAAATGGATCCAACTCACACATGTTCAGTAGATCAAATAATGCCACATCACAGACAAGCTGGGGCTCGAGCTTTAGGTCAATTAATGAGGTCAAAGTTTGTGTTGATTGATCGAATTTATCAACCTAAGGAAATAATTGTGGATATCGCTGACCAGTATGAAATTGACATTTTATATTCACAAGCTTGGCAAGCAAGAAACTAGGCTTTAAATTCATTGAGGGGCTTACCAGAGGAATCATTTATGCTCTTATCAGATTATTGCTATAATCTACAACGTACTAATCCGAGAACCATTACTGCTATTAAAGCGGACGATGACCATTGATTTAAGTATTTTTTCATGGCATTAGGATGATCTGTTTGTGATTTAGAGAATATCTCCGACCTGTTATTTGCATTGATGTTATTTTCATTAAAGGTCGATATCTAGGTCATTTATTCCTTGTGGTAGGCCTTGATGGTAATAACTAGATATATCCCATTGGTTTCGGTGTCGATAAAAAAGAAGATCACGACACAAAGTGTTGGTTTCTCAGGAAGATTAAAGAATGCATCCACGATCTCTCCGAGTTGGCAATAATCTCAAATCGACATCATGTTATATACTCTACAATGGCTGAAGTCTTTCTAGGTATCCACCATGAATGTTGTTGCCATCACCTTCTGTGTAACATGCGGGCAAAACATAAACAAGACTAAAAGGTAACATGTTTAAACAAGTATTAAAATTTTATTTTGTTTAACTTTTTTATACATTTTGATCATAAAGTTCTCATATTATTTACCACCTTGCAGGTTGTGAGTGCATATTGGAAAGCCACGAAATCATACACAAAAGTTAAATTTGAGGTTATGATGTTATCTCTTGATGTGATGAACCCTCAAGTTGAGGCTTATCTACATGAGGTCGGATTTGAGCATTAAAACAGAACACACTTTTTAGGGCATTGATACAATATGATGATAACTAATATTGTAGAGTCATTTAATGCCCTTGTCAGACATGTACGGGGTCTGCCTATCATGATGCTCGTCGAGTTCATTCATGGTACAATGCAGCGATGGTTTTACAAGAGGAGAAACCATGCAAGTACATACCCAATTGTTAATAACTATGTATTTGATTATGTACTTCTTCCTTTTTGTTTGTTATTAACAAATGTGTTGTTAATATTTTTTCAAATTACAGATGAATGCCCTAACTTTCTCACCCCTTGGAAGGAGGAGAAGATCAACCGTCGTCTATCAAAGTCTATACACTTGGAGGTTCGACTAATTACATCTACTCAGTATCAGGTTTTTAGTTTTGGCTGATACATGAGTATTGTGAACTTCAGTGAAATGTCTTGTACATGCAGAAAGTTTCAGCTTTCACGTATTCCATGCAAGCATGCCATTGTTGTTGCATGACACATAAGGCTCACAAATGTCAATACATGAGTTCATCCATTTTTTCACACCGAATTCTACCTTGCAATATATTAGAAACCTATCAATTCTCTTCGAAACCAATTAGAATGGTTACATTCACCAGAAGAAAGAGTTATCTTGTCCCCTGTTTTTGATAGTCTTCATCCGATCTTTCTTCCAATAGAGATCGACGTCTTTCGCAAGGAGAAAATGTTATATCCAGCATTTGTAGTCGTTGTCAAGAACCAAAACATATCTGAACCCAATGTAAAAGCCCAGCACCAATCCCGAACTCCGCCCCACAACGTTCATCCAAAAAAGGTAAAAGGTCAAGATCTTGACAAGTTTCTATTTAGTTTTGTTAGTTATATGATTCATCATTATTGTACTTCAGTCATATGTAACCGATGTATTTTCATTATTTTTTTAAATGTGTAATTATATTCACATGTGATGTAACAACTTTAGTGTGAATAATTTCTTCATTTCATATTTGTTAGAATGAACTTTTTGAGTATTTCACTAATACTGTAATTTAATGCTAATAACATCACTCAAATATCATATAATTATTTAAAAAATGAATGCAAATACATATCCATATATAATGATAGATAAAGTACATCATACACATAAGCACATAAAATAAATATATACATAAGAACATCTAAAAAACGATAAATAAACAATGAGCGAACTAAATATACACCTGTGATCTACTCGATACAGTGAAAATACAACTACGACACTAAACGTCGACGCATAGAGGTAGACGACTTTAAGGGAAAATCAACGCTCCATGACAATGCCAAACACTAAAAAAAACGTAACATAAACACGCCACAGTCACCGAAGCCTTCTCCCTGCTGAGGGACATTCGTCTCTCGATATAATACTAAGGGATCACGTCGTGGAGTCTACCTAGAAGCTGTTCAGAAATTTGTCACCTCTAATAATACAGGTATGAATGTTGTATACGGTTGCATCCGTCATTCGAGAGACCCCATATTCCTTCAGTATAATACCTCAAAGTCATACACCATAATCGATTAATCACGAAAATCTATAACTTTGGCCACCTAATGTGCGTAATCGAAGTTTATAGGAATGTAAACCTATAAACAGTGACAAATTAAAGTAGATTATAAACTAATTAAACGTAAAATATAATGAAAATACTATTATATTATACCTTATCGGCCATCCTCAATGGTTTGTAAAACAATCCCGAGGTATAATCTGCCTCAACTATCCTCGTGAAGAGCCCCAAAAACAGATACTCCCCATCCAGTATGGTTTGCTAACTCTTCCAGGCCATCTCAATATGTCCTACAAAGAATGTGTGGGCAATCATTTAATGCTGTTAAATAGTTGAACGGTGATCATCTTGGTACCGATGTAATATAGCCAAAAAGGAATCTACATGCTAAAATGGTATAAAAAACTTTAAATGTGTTAGTTATTGATGAATATATCAAACTTTTAACCAAATTATATAGTATAGGCAACTTACATCGTTGGTTAGCCACTTGCGCAACTCTACCACAATCTGTTAGAAACGGTCTGTTGACTTTGACTTGATGAAGTAAACATCATACGCGTTGGATGCCACAGCTCCGGTGTACCACGTGAGGAAAAATTCCTCATGCTCTGAGGTAGAGGATGAAATGGTCCTAAGCTGTTGTTTTGCGCTCCCTTTGATTGGATTTGTATAAGGGGTGCAACGAGCGGACCCTTCCGAACGATCCGACCATATGTTGTACGAACCAGCTATAAATACATACAACTATTAATTCATTATTTCATCTTATGTAATAATTATGAATTAATCGATTAATGTTATCTTATCCATGTATGTCGAAGAAGGTTTGGCTGGAGAATCCTATATCATGGTCAAGTCCACTGTGCATGCCCCTTCAACAGACTGTAAAATTATAATTTTGAAATTATCAGTGATCAGTATATATGAATATTTATATTCTAATTATAATGGATATATCTCAACATAGATTGCATCGGAAATATAGTAACAATATTTCTAAGAAATTAAATATAGACCTCATGTGGCTAATGAGATGGTATTGACTTGTCAATAGGAGAGGTGTCCCAACACCGTCATGCCTATCCTGTATGAAGTTAATATAGTTGTTAGAGTAATAATGAAATACAATTTTTATAAGCAATAAATGAGATGTGGTTTTACAACTTGATCGACTAGGGCTAGACATGTACACTTGAGGATTTCTTTCAAACAACTCAGACGATCCTCTAATCGAGTCATCTGAGAAGACACATCGTCATGTAAACAAGTCCTCTATAAAGACACCTCATTGCGGAAACAAGAAATCTCACGTAAAATCATAGCGCCCTAATGTACCAATGCAACATCTACTATGGATAGACTGGGTGATACAAAAGGGGACACTCCTTTGTGATAGAATGGGTAGCACGGTCCTCAACCCCAGGAAGGTCTATGGTCTCGGCCGCTGGGCTCTGAACTATAAGGGGACATAAAGGCTAATCCATAATAAAAGGCTGATGTGGCTCCTCAAGTGTCCTAAAAGTATCGATGGGTATATCTGAATGTCACATGATAGGAGAAGCCTCATCTCCTATCGGGGGAGGCATCGAAGATGATGAAGAGGAATACACATATGGTAAATCGGTGTACTCATATATGTCTACATACCATGGTAGACCCTCTTCAATCGGTGATAGACGAAGTGGGAATGTGACATCATCTATTCATGAAAATATATAATTCAAAATAATTGTAATATTCAATAAATCAATCGACTGACTAATTAATGATTACATACCGAGTCACCAGTGAAAATAGTGCTCATATGACTCCAACTAGGGACATCTCGCTTACGCTACCTAAACATCCGTGGAGACACATGAATATCAATCATATCAACCAAATTACATAAGGTATCCAACGTCTTATATATCCGATACTACAATATAACCATTAATGATTAAAATAAATCAATTCGTATTTTTGCCAATTAATATATATAATCAATAAATTTAAACTTACCTGAAATGCGAAAGGAAATCAATTCGTATTTCAGGCATTCATCTAGAGCAGACTCTGTCACTCGCCTGCGACATAGACGCGTACGTCATCTGCCACATAACAACGCCCTAGGGGTAGAAATTAAACCTGTCTAGATGATCAACCAACTGTAAGTATTTAACAACTACTTTCTTTTGTCAATCATCCCCTAACACCACCATATAAAGACAATACAACAAGGCCATCTTGACGGTGTCAATATCGTCATCCCCCCATGGCTTGACCAAAAAAATAAGCTCTATGTCATGATACTAAACCTTCGGACAACCTTGAAAGTATGTATCTCTGATCCAATGTTTGGATGAACGGGGAATATACGATGAAAGGGTAGTGAGTCGACTAAATGATAGCCTTGTCATCAAAGAAAACTTAAATAGGCTGAATCTCACGTCAACCTTGTTAACCCTAAACCATAACTTGTCTTTAACGGAAGGTCGATATAGTTGTCGTAGGAGAAATGCATGAACCAACACTTTGAAAAATTTGGTTTTGGGTAAACGAAGGAGATGCCCAAAACATGTCCTCTCAAACAGTCGAAGTTGATTCAAGGTCAGTATAAAAGTAATCCTAGACAATACAGAGCGCTATGCACGACATATAACCTTTACCCGAAAGTGTTTAGACTCATCAGAGATTTGCAGCTTGCCTTTGATACATTTCCTTTTACGAGAAGTATCTTGTAAAAAATTTTAAAAATTTGTAGGACATTCATAAAAAATAGATATGTAAACAAATGTAAAAATGACAAATAAAAAAACATAGAAAGATAAAAAAATAGAAAAACAATTAAAAGAAAAATAGCAAAAATAAAAAAAAAACGGAATTGAAATTCAAATTTTATATGGTAAAATACCCTAGAATGTTAACAATCGAAAAATCGTTTAGAAATCTGAAAATACGAGTCAATCTATCCTAAAAAGGCAAAATAAAAAAAACAGAACTCAAATTCAAATTCTATATGGTGAAATACCCTAGAACATCAACAATAAAAAAATCATTCAAAAATATGAAAATACGAGTCGATCTATTCTAAAAATGTGAAAATTAAAAAAATGAAACTGAAGTTCAAACTCTATATGTTAAAATACCTTAAAATGTTAACAATCAAACAATCATTCAGAAATCTGAAAAATACGAATCGATATATCCTAAAATGGTAAAAATTGAAAAAACGAAACTGAAATTCAAACTTTATATGTTGAAATACCCTAGAATGTCAACAATCGAAAAATCATTAGAAAATTTGAAAAATATGAGTTGATTTATCCTAAAACGGCAAAAATAAAAAAAATGAAACTTAAATTCGAATTCTTTAAGTTGAAATACAATATAGTGCCACCAATCGAAAAATCATTCAAAAATCTAAAAAATACGAGTCAAATATTATAAAACGACGAAATTCAAAAAACCAAAATTGAAATTCGAAAATATGAATTGATATATCCTATAAATGAAAAAATCGAAATATCGAACTAAAATTTCGTCATTACATCGTAAAATATGCCCAAAAAATATAAAAATAAAAAAACCGAATATCAAATTCGAAAACTACATATTGAAAAACCTAAAACAGAAAAAATAGATATAAAATTTGAAAACTACACGTTGAGAAACCCTAGATATGAAAAATATCAATTTACCCCCTCAAAATATTTCTACTACAATAGGTCCAATATTTATCCTTTGCCCTTTTAGCAATTTTCTAATCTCTTAGTGCCCCTGTAGTTTCAAAAAAGTAAATTTCCCCCCAACCCATGGTTTTCACAACATTAGCCCACTGTCTCATGGCAAATTTCACAAACACCCCCTGTTGGCTAACCGCTCTCCCCCAGCTCCCTAATGTTTTGAAAAAGCTACTTCACCCCCTAACGCACGGTCAATCTCTCCTGGCTGTGGGAGAATTCGTCCTGACCATGCGATACACTGTTCCTATGGACAGGAGCGCTGGCTGTTCTAATCTCTTTTCCGACACACAAATCGTCATTTCTATGTTCAATTTCAATACAAATCAAATGTAAATATCCTATAACACAAAACTCTTAAAGAAATTCAACCAAAACAACCAAAAATTAAAACATTTTATGCATTGTTCAAAATCGAAACCCTAGAATTTCAAACTGCAAAATCTCCCTCAAATCTCAATAATCTTAATAATAAATTCATTCAAACGATAGTAGGGAAGATGTACTAACCTTCTTTGTCATTTTCAATTGTTGGAAAACACGAAAATTGACGAAAATCGCTTCCCCCATGGAACAACCGTGGGAGACGCAAAAATTTTAGAATTTACACAGTGAAACCGTGGGAAAATTAAGCGGAAAATAAGTCAAATCCTTGGTTTATATATAGAGACAGTTTGATCATTTCATAAAAAGAGTATTTTTGCTTAAACCTAATTGTTTTTGATAATTTCACTTAGACCCCCTTAATTTTGGCCATTTAATATAATTTCCCTATAATAAAAGAAATTGAAAAAGAATTAAAGTTAAATTATTTTAGGAAAAGAGTCGATTCTTGCGTCCTGTAAGTATGTTAAACTGCTCCTCATAATTTGTTTGCTAAGAATAATCGCTAACCTTGAGCATCCAACTTAAATCTATCTTAAAATGATTACTCTAACCTCTGTTCTATTAAGATAGATTCAAATCGAATTAAATTTAAATAAAGATTAGTTGAAACTTAATTTAAATTTAAGATACTGAAATTAAGATTTAGCTTGAGATGACTTAAGTGGTGCATAATCATATCAAAAAAGACGACAAATTATGAAAAAGAAGAGAATTATTTAAAAAAAGATTTATAAAAAATAAAATATAATTATTAAAGAAGAAAAAGAATATTTAGAAAAAAAATCTCTGGTGAAGAATCATTGACACACTCGAGTCAAGTTTTCCAAACTAAAAATTTTATTTAAGTTTGACTTGATGAAAGAAGATGAATTTGCTTTGGGCAAAGTGATCGAAATTTTCAAACTAATGGGGAATTTGATACTTGGGAAAAATATCATAGTTGACATTAATGAAACCCTTAGACTTTGGCCAGTCCTAAAGAACCCCAAATTACTTTATCTCTCACATAAAAATCCATCTCTCATATAAACCAAACAAAACTCGAAGCACCCGTCAGCATAGAGCTTCCTGAAACTCTCTTCCAGATCCCATTCGAAACGCCACGTTTCATTCGTTACTTCACGACTCTTCATCAAGTATCACACCTCTGCGTCTGAACATCGGTAAGACAGAGAAGAAGCCACAAATTACCTGCCATTAGCAGACTAAAAAGGTGCGTTTCGCCCCTCTTTCCATGTTGATTTGTTGTTGCTTTATTGTATTGATTTAATTCTTTTTATTTTTTGCATTATTTTTTAGAGAAATTAAAGAACAAGAAGAATATGCATCCTCCTTTGACGTTGCATAGACACCCCATGTGTGCCGAAGTGAGTTTTATCGCCTTTAATTGATTCTATTTTGTGGGTTTTGGCGGTGCTTTTGATATTTGGTGTTTCTGCAAGCACTCACTTAGGAAGGATTGGTTAAAAGGGTGCATCTGAAAGTGTTTTTCTCAATTGCAAAAAGGGGTTTTTGGGTGTCTATTTTGTATTGTTTGGTTGGTATTAGACAGAAGCGCTTTTTTATATAAATCATTTTTTCTTCAAAATGCTTTTTTTGTAAGTACTTTGAAATTTGGTAGTCAGTTTAGCAATTTCATTTTTTTAATTTTAATAAAAAGGTGCTTCTATGTTGGGATTGTGTTACATTGCTTTGCATTTTTAAGGAAAGATGTAAAGGACTTTTAGTTTTAGAAGATAGGGTTATCCCAGAAGGTGAGAGATGCCAATGGAATAACAAGTGACTATTAAAAGGTGTAATGGACTGTAACTCGATAGTTGAAAGCAGTTTTGTAATTTTTCACATTTGTAAAATCTTTTTTAACTTTTCTAATATAATGATTGATTGATTAGTGGACTAAATTTTGAAGTAGGCCACTTTGTGTTGGGTCGAACCAAATAAAATATTTGTCTGGTTTTGATTTTATGCTTGCTCTTTATTCTTTGTTGGTTTTGGTGATGTTTGTTTTTTTAACAGTTTTGTAATTTTTCACATTTGCAAAAATTTTTGTAACTTATCTAATATAATGATTGATTGATTAGTTGACTGAATTTTGAAGTAGGCCACTTTGTGTTGTGTTGAACCAAATAAAATATTTGTCTGGTTTTGGTTTTATGCTCGCTCTTTATTCTTTGTTGGTTTTGGTGATGTGTGTTTTTTTTTTTAAGTTTTGTAATTTTTCACATTTGTAAAATTTTTTGTAATTTATCTAATATAATGACCGACTGATTGGTGGACTGAATTTTGAAGTAGGCCACTTTGTGTTGGGTCAAACCAAATAAAATATTTGTCTGGTTTTGATTGTATGCTTGCTTTTTATTCTTTGTTGGTTTTGGTCATGCGTGTTCTTTTTTTAAATCCCCAACATTTTGCTTTTATTTGTTCAAAAGTGTTTTCAATAGGAGTGCATTGTTTTTCCTTAAATAAAAAAGGCTTAATGTTTATTCACTCAAAGTGCTTTCTGTAGCAGCACCTTGAAATACATTTGGAAATTCTTTTGATAGTCCCCTTTTTTTGATAAGTAATTTTAACGATTGATATGTTATCATATGATTGGATAATCTAATTGTTTACTTTATCTCTAATTCAAAATTACCTAGCACACAATAACACATCAGCCCATTAGCACCTGTTAGCCTATCTTTTAGAAAATGAAGTATTACTTTTCTTTTGTTTTCTTGTAGAGTTTGGTTTGCAATAGAGAATGGTGCTTCCAGTTATTTGAAAGTGTTTTCTATAAAAACACTAAAAAAATGCATCAACTTGTTAGGAACCCAGCACTTATTCGATCAAAACACAAAATACATAATAACTAAAATATTTCATTACTAAAAACATTACAAGATAAACCGAACAATTCGAGGAGTTCGGGACCTCCCATTTTCCAGCCATTCGAGGCGCCGGAGACCTCCCATTTTTCGGCCATTCGAGGCGCTGGAGACCTCCCTAAATCAGCCAAAGGTGGCCGCCCTCAAACCCAAACCCTAATATTTTTCTTTTCTTCTTTTAAAACTCAAACATATATTTATAAAAGAAATGTGCCATTGGATTGGGGACAAGTGTCCCAATCCTAACATTTCCCTCCCCTTCAAAATCATCTTGTCCTCAAGATGAGTTTATGTTTTTTTTTTTTTTCTCTTTCAGTTGTTTCTTCCTATCCAAAGCAGCTTCCCGCCCACTGTTTTTACTTAAAATTTTTTTTTTTTTACAGCTGTCTCTTTTTTCTTTTTTAAATATATATTTTTTTTCTCTCTCCTCTGCTTCTTTACTTTTCTTTTCTTCTTTCCAACGCCCAATTCTCTTCCTTTTCTCTTCCCAATAAACCTACCCACTGCCTCCACCTTTTTTCTATTTCTTTATTTTTTTATTTCTCTCTCCTTTCTCTTTCCTTCTTCTTTCCTTCTCCTTGTCTTTTTCTTTTCTTCTTTCTTCTCCTTCGTTCTTGTTTCTTCTTCCTTCTGTCCTCTGTTTTTTTTTTTTCCACTTCCGTCGGCGTTTCATTTTCTCCTGCTTCTTCTTCTTCTTCTTCTTCTTCTATTTTCATTTTCCTCTTCTTCTCATTTTGCGCTTTCGAGCTCATTTCTCCCTGTGATGATTTTTCTTCAAGTCAACCTCCTCCATGAACATTTTCCGGAGACTCATCACTTTTCCGACCATCATCTATCTTCTCCGTTAGATCGAACGCGCTCTGATATCATTTGTTAGGAGCCCAACACTTATTCGATCAAAACACAAAATACATAATAACTAAAATATTTCATTACTAAAAACATTACAAGATAAACCGAACAATTTGAGGAGTTCGGGACCTCCCATTTTCCGGCCATTCGAGGCGCCGGAGACCTCCCATTTTCCGGCCATTCGAGGCGCCGGAGACCTCCCTAAATCAGCCAAAGGTGGCTGCCCTCAAACCCAAACCTTAATATTTTTCTTTTCTTCTTTTAAAACTCAAACATATATTTATAAAAGAAATGCGCCATTGGATTGGGGACAAGTGTCCCAATCCTAACACAACTAAAATGCTGCAAATGGGTTTAGAAAAGCACTTCTGATTGAAGTGTTTCCAAATGCACACTTAATATAATTTATAAGTATAATATAATTCTGGTCTTCATTGAATACAGATTATTGAGGAGTTTCAGAAGTGTCATATGGACCATCCTATTGGGAAATTCTTTGGTGATTGTACAAAACTCAAAATAAAGCTTGATCGATGTTTTCGACAAGAAGTGAGTCATTTATATTGATTTGTATAGCATATTTCTGTTTCTGTTTATGTTTTCATTGTTGAATTGAAATGCGTATATTTCTTTAAAACCTCGTGCTTATTCCACAGAAAGCAGTGAAGCGCAAGGCAAACTTTGAGCAAAGTAAGAAATTGAGAGAAAGGCTTCAAGGATTGAGGAAGGAAAATGCTGAAGCAGAAGCTTAATGTTGAATTTTAGTGCATATCAGGTCTCAGTTTATAATTACTGCTTTAGTAACTTAATAAATCTTCAAGGTTTTTCATGTAATGTGCTTCTTCAAGTCTCAATTTTTTGTAGTTTTAATTACCGGTCTAGGTCTTTCCTGGTCATATTGATTGGATTGATGGTTACCACAACACTTTTTAAATATATGTATATTTACAATATATCACAAATGAAACTTGTGGTTTGATTGTGTTGCACCAACCTTTGCAAATGTTAAGACTTGGTTTTAAGTCCCAACATTTGCAAAATAATATGTTAATGGCAGAATGACCTTGAACTGTGATCAAGCCTGTCTAACCGGCCCGGTTTTCAAATAATTAGTTTTGATCTCTTTTGAAAATATTCATTTAACGACCTATGATTCTAGAGTTTGTATTACAGTATATGTTCTAGAGTTTTTCTACAATTTTTCTCAGAAGAAATATACTAGCACATTGTGTGGTGTCATTGGCCTTCATGTTCTAATTTATTTTTCAGAAGTGTTTTTGGTGGCCTCTTTAACGTTAAATTTGCAGTTTTATTTAGTAACAGGATTTCATCTCAAAATGATGAATGGCAAGTTCCAAGTATATTGAAACATGGTTTTTAGTTACGATACATGATATGTATTGTGTTATATGATACAGATGAAAAATGATATAAATTTGAAGGCATATTGAAAATTTGTATGATTTAGTAAACGTATCGTATAATATGATTTGTATTGACCTGGCCACGGTTCATGAACCGCCGGTTTCGGTTCAGAACCGCCGATTCACTGTTCGAAAACATAAGGACCCTGAATCGAAACCGTAACAGGACGGTTCGTCCACGGTTTGGAACCGCCGGTTCCGGTTCATGACCCCAGTTTGGAACCGACGGTTTCGGTTCGAAACCGATATTGAACAGTCAATTCTAATACATGATCTTGATTTAATTTTTAAATTATTAATTACAATAATTGAAAATTAAAAAAAAGGCTTGGACTTAATTACAATAAATAAAATTAATTATATAAATAAATTATATGATTAATTATAAAAGATAATAAAAAAATAATAAATAAAATTAATTATAGAAATAAATTCTATAATTAATTATGAATTGTATAAAAAAAATTGAAATTGAAATTGAAATTAATAAAAAATTAAGAAAGAATTTAATTAAATTTAAGAAAATTTGATTGAATTGAAAGATTGAGAGAGTATTTAGAGTTTAAAGAATGAGAATGAGAGTTTGAAGGATTGAGTGAGAGAGTGGAGAGATTGAAATTTGAGAGAATGAAATTTGAAGGGGTATATATAGGAAAAAACTTTTTTGAAAAAAATTAAAAATAGGGAAGGTGAATTTAGATTCAGAGAAATTGCAGGGGACCGTTGTCCCCTGCAATTTTCCCTTCAAGCCAATGGTTCCCTGCGCAGGGAACCATTGGCTTTTTTAAAAAAATTAAAAAAAAATCAAAACAAATTAAAAAAAAATTCAAATTTTTTTGGTTCAGCACAGTAAACCGCCGGTTCATAAACCAAGTGTGAACTGGCGGTTTCACGGTTCCAATTTATGTAAACCGAAACCAAACTGTAGAACCCCGGTTTCGGTTCCGGTTCATTCCGGTTCCGGGTCTGCCGGTTCCGGTTTTAGGCGGGCCGGTTTCGGTCCGGTTCACGGGCCAAACCGGCCTGTGGCCAGGTCTAGTATTGGTCTATAGTGCTAACCTATCACCTTTTTTCGAGGTGATGATTTGGTATGGTTGTATTTGAAAAATGTTAAAATTTTGAGCATTTTTGATATTTTTTAAAATAATAACGTGACAATTAAAAATATGAATGCATTGATATCACATGACGTATAATTAGAAATTCTCTAATATTTCTTATTTTGATAGTTAATTCTTTAATAATTTTATTATTATTATTATTATGATTTGGTATAAATGTATCCATTATTAATGCATGAAGTATATTTAATATCTTAACCACCAATTTAAGGCATGAATCTCTATCAAGTCGAACAATATGACAACATTCCTACCTTATATATCCTCTTGAGCAGAATTGTTGTTGAAAATCTAGTTTCTCCAAAAGTAACGTTTTCATTTAAGGTATCCCCACCTCCTGTAAAATAGATATGTCAAATCCCTATTCTAATGTTGAGCCATAAGAACTCACAAAACAAGCATCAAATTCACTTTTTGTTGCATATCAAGTGTTGGTAGTGGCAGAGTCAAACACCAAAACATAGAAAAAAAAATATATATTTGTTCAAATAATAGGGTAAGAATTTGTGAGTTCTCTAGTCTCCTCCGTCTGGTTAGTGGCCTTTCCAATGCCAGCCACCCCCCCCCCCCCCCCTAGGGGACCTTTTTGGTCTCCAGTTTTCCCCTAATTTTTCTCCTTTTGTGGTTTGCTATCGTCAGTTCCTTTTCATCTATGTTGTGGTGTGTATGGTTGTGTCGTTTTTCCTTTCTATGTTGTTGGGGTGCCTAGTTGTTCTGCGTTTAGGTGGTGGTGTGTTTGACTTGCATTTTCTGTTTCTGTTTGTGTGTGGTGGCTTTGGGTTTCCTCAAACTGTTTCTGTTTGACTTGCAAGAAGATTGTAACAAAGTTGGAGTATTTCCCTACTCCTCCAAGGAAATCTCCAAAAAGAGCTTTTGTAGCTTTGTTGAAGGAAGTCATAGACCAAAGTGCTAAAAAGTGAGAGTTATGTGCGGTCGATTTCTTTCTTGGTAAGAGGATTCCTTTCCCTGCAGTGAAAAGATACGCTGACAAATGTGGGCAAGTTTAGGCCTTCAATAGATCACTACTAATGGAAGAGGAATGTTTATTCTCAAGTTCAAAAATGAGGAGGATCCCATGAGAGTTGTTGAGGAAGGAACCTGGGTTATGGGAGGTAAGCCTTTCTTTGTTCAAAGGTGGAAGAGGAATTTCGTAATGGAAACAGAGAATGTCAAGGTAGTGGCAGTTTGGGTGAAAATTTATGATATTCCATTAGAATTTTGGAGTGCCAAAGGGCTAAGTTACTTGGTGAGTGGCCTTGGAAAGCCATTTTATTTGGACTCAGTGACAACGGATGGATTACGGTGGGAATTTGCGAGTGTGTATTGAAATGAAGGTGGAAGAAAATTTTCCAAATTTCACTGACATGGAGTTGCCAGACGGAAGTAATATGAAATTGAAAGTTGAATACAGTTGGAGGCCATTGAAATGTAATAAATGTAAAAGCTAAGCCATGTTCAAGAAGAATGTAGAATGAGTGTTAAGAAGAAGTCTTGGAGCAGTGGCCTAAGTCCTAAAAGGGATCCTAGAAGCAGAGATAAAAGCAACGATAAAAAGGCTTTTGTTAAAAAAAAATTTGCAAAAATGGGGTGCTACCAATTCAGGATATTATTGGTAATGGAAATAAGAAGCTCCCATAACAATTTGCTCACCTTGTTGAGGAGGTAATGTTCAATGAGAAGGAATAGAGGATTGTGACAATTCTCGAGGCTCATGAGGCTAAATTAGCAGGAAAAGGAAAGGAGGTGATTAACATTAATAAGGAGGAAGTTGAGAAGAGAAAAGAAAAAGAGTTGTTGATAAGTAAGGACAAAAATGGGAAACCGTTGGGCATTAAAATCAATGAAGGTGGGAAAGAAGAACAAGAGCCAGATTTATACGATGATGAAATGGAATCTCCTTTAGTTATGACATTCGGAAAATTACTAAAGGTAGATGAAAAAGATATAAATGTGGCCTCAAGTAGTAAGATGAGCAAATACAAAAGAAGAAACTTGCCAAGAGGAGGGAGTCCAATTCCATCAAACCTTCCAATGATTAATCATGTAGCTTGGAATATTAGGGGATTAAATTCCCCTCTAAAACAATAGGAAATAAAACTTGTTATACCTAGAATAAGATTGACTTGTGTGCTATTCTTGAGACCAAGGTGAAGAAGGAAAACATAAAGAAGATTAGAAGAAATATTTTTTGTGATTGGGATTTTGTGAATAACAATGACCTTAATTCTAAAGGTCGTATTTGGGTGGCTTGGAACCAAAGAATTGTGAATGTTTCGATTATCAATATAGATGAGCAAAGCATTCACATGGAGGTTACCATTTTATCTTGCAAAGATAAGTTTTTTGTGACTATGGTTTATGGTATGAATTGCTATATTGATAGAAGAAAGCTTTGGGAGGAGCTTAAGAAAATTTATGGCTACTTAAATTAGTCTTCGTGGATCATCCTTAGGGACTTTGATGCCATAAGAAATGGTCAAGAGAAAGATAGAGGTTCTAATTCGTGGGAAAGACATAAAGATGAGTTAAATAAGTGCTATAAGAATATTCAAATGAATGACCTTAGATATATGGGTAGTTTCTACACCTGGAACAACCAAAGTTAAGGAGACAAGAGAGTGAGTTGTAAGGTTGATAGAATTCTTGCAAACGAGAAGTGGGTTGACAAATTTCCAAGATCTTTTGGTTGGTTCCCTCCCGAAATCATTTCAGACCACTGCCTGAGTATCCTCATTGGTGGGAAAGAGTTGCAAACTAGGAGGTCTCCTTTCAAGTTCTTTAACTATTGACTGAAGGATTGGAACTTCATACAAATTATGGAAAGTGTTTGGAAGAAAAATATAAGAGGTAGTCCCATGTTTAGGCTTTATTCTAAGCATAAATTAGTCAAGGCTAAACTAAAGGAGTTAAACAAGGAGTATTGGTGTTTGTTCGAGAGAGTTAAGCTTGCTAAGAGTGATCCAGAAAGAGTCTAAACTAAGCTCTCTAGATCCCTTCATGATGGTAGCTTGATTGAAGAAGAAAAAGAGAAAGCTCAAGAGTTTAGAAGATTAAGTTGGAGAGAGGAGTTCTTTATGAAGCAAAAATCTAAAGTGAATTGGTGAAAAAAGGATGATCAAAATACTTGTTATTTTCATAAGTGCGTTAGAGGGAGAATGAATATAAATGCCATTGAAAGCATTTGTTGTGAGGGTGGAGAATTTGTGATGGATAAGGAGAAGGTGAAGAGGGAGTTTTTTGATTTCTTTATAAACCTTCTTCAAGAGCAAAGCCATGTGGAGGAGGAGAGGAATATTAAGGAGGTGCTTGATTATAAAATTCTTGTGAAGCAAAGTAGTCACATGATTAGGGAGGTCACAGGAGAGGAGACAAAAGAAGCCATCTTTGCCATGGGTAACAATAAGGCCTCGGGTCCGAATGGGTTTGGAGCTTATTTCTACAAGAAGGCTTAGAGTGTGGTTGGTCAAGATGTGATTGAAGCTATCAAGGATTTTTTCAACAATGATGTTCTCCTTAAAGAGGTAAATTGCACCATTATTGTGCTTGTTCCTAAATGTCCTAATCTTACTTTTTTTAAGAATTTTAGACCTATTTCTTGTTGTAATACAATCTATAATGTATTACTAAGATTATGGCAAATAAACTCAAGTGTAATCTCCCTAACTTCATTACTAAAGCCTAAACGACCTTTATGGAAGGAAGAAAGATTGGTGATAATATCCTTCTTTGCCAAGAGCTAATGTATAATGTAACATCCCTCTCCAAAAATACTGCCCTCTGGAGAAAAAATATTACTAATTAATATCTGGAACATCTATTTAAAAAAAAACTTTAAAATGAACTTGTCACTGAAAAAGTTCAAAAATTGTTTTGTAAAAACTAAAAATTTAGAAATGAACAAAAGATGTATATATCACATACAAAAACTTATCTCAAATCATGGAGTAATCATGTACATACCTTTAGATACAACTGTACAACTATCTACAAACTATATTTGCATAAGGTTAGAAGTCAATATCATATGGCCATACGCATGTAACATAAACCATAGACAACCTACTCTAGCTCAGATCTATCCTCGTTGACCTAACCCTGTCTTGTAGCTACCTTTATCACTTGTACCTACAATCATGAAAGTAAAGGAAGTGAGAGATAAGAACACCTAGTAAAGGGAAAGAAATAGGTAAACTATCTCCCTTTGAGGGAATAATCTGGCTCATCTTTTTTTATTAGGGTCACACTTTGTCTTATCAGGTGTCCATTTGATACTTTCTGGAAGCTGACTATAGGGATTCGACAATTTTCAAGGCTCGAGCTCTCTTTCTTTCTCTCACTACACCATCTCAGAATCTAAACTGTGTTATACTACGAGTTTGCTCTACTGCGAGCTGACCCTACTGCGGGTCTATGTCCTACTACAGACTTGTCTTGCTGCGAATGTGCCCCACTGTGGGCAGTGTAGCGTGAAGTGCCCCCTCATAGTTCGTAGCATGTATGCATTATCTCTTACTGATCTTACTTCCATCTAAAACTAAAACTCGTGCCCGAGCCCTTTCTTTCCCTTTATGCACGTGAGATACTATTACATATCCTTAACCCACCAGACTTGAGCCCCAAATTTCCTTTCTTCCTTTTCCTTTTTTTTTTTCTCTCTCCTTTCTTTCCTTTCCTTTCTTTCCAAAAGCAGTAATTACTGTTTATTTGATAGAGCAATCTTTTTGTTCAAACAATTTAATAATCCAAACGGTTTTCAAATCATACAAATTATATATCATTGAAAAAAGGATTTTAAGAGCATTGCAACGAGCTATAGCAGCACTTATGATTCATCAGAAAAAATAGTCAAAATAAGCTTTCTTTCTCTCTTTCTTTCAAAAAACTGTAATTACTGTTCATTTGGTAGAACAGTCTTTTTGTTCAAACAATTTAACAGTTCAGACGGTCTCCAAATTATACAAACTATATATCATTGAAAAAAGGATTTAAAGAGTTTTCCAAAGAGCTATAGCAACACTCATGATTCATTAGATAAAACTGTCAAAATGTGAGACGAAATCAATGGCAAAAATGTAATATTTCTTAACTCTCTGTCATGAACCAAAATCACACACATAGATGCCCCAAATAACAAAACAACATCTCTCAATTTCAAAACTCCTCAACCATGTCATTTAACTCAACTCAATCAAGTATATATGTCTATTCATAACTATATATGTATCCCTATGTCCCTTGTCATGGCCTTATCATTTATATGTATAAACCTTTCTCTTTTGCTTCCAACCATGACCAATGCATCCATATAACACAAAATCATCATTTATAACATAGAACCAAAGACATAAAACATGAAACATAGAGTTTATTTAACAAATTTGGGGGAGAGCAAAAATGATTCCACTTACCTTGCTTCAAGCCAACACTTGCCAAGCTTGCTCCTTCCTCTTTGCCTTACTTATTTTCTCACCAAGAACCACCTTAAATTAATACCAAAACACACTAATATATTTATATAACATACTCCAATATATATAAACATAGGTAAAGGGAAAAGAAGGAGATCTTTTGGTTATCAAGGCCTCTAAAGTGTTTCCTCTCATTTTCTTTCCTTACTTTGTCTTCCAAAACCCCTTCAAATCATCCATTTTTCTTCAAAAAACAAAGAAGAAGCATGAAGAAGGCTGAGTTTCTAGAAGGGATGGGAGAACAAGATGAAAAATGCATTTTGTTTTGTCTTTGATCCTTTAATGTATGTACATACATTTTTGGCTTTTCATATTTACTTATCCTTTGTCTTTTTGAAATTTTTTGTTTTTATTATATATATATATACACACATTTGAACATATATATTTAAGACTAGAAATGTCTCAAAGTAGGGTCAGAAAACATAAATGTCCCTGAAACATATTTGAGGGTATTACATATAAGTACCATAAAGAGAATGGGGTGAGCAAAAGATGTCATAAAAGTTAATCTCTTCAAGGCTTATGACATGGTTAGATGGGAGTTTTTATTGAAAGTGCTCTATGTGATTGGGGTTCACCTCGCTTTTGTAGGATGGATTAAGGAGTGCATTACCACTCCTTCGTTTTCTAATTGCATAAATAGGGAATTAAAAGGTTTCTTCAAGAGTTCTAGAGGATTGAGACAAGGGGACCCCATATCCCCCTATCTTTTTGTTATTGCCATGGAGGTTCTCTCTAAAATCCTCCAAAAAGATGGTAGTTAAAGATGGGTTTGAGTTTCATTGGAACTACAAAAAGAATGGTATTACTCACCTTTGTTTTTTGGATGATCTCATTATTTTTTGTAAAGCTAGTGTTAAAGCCATTGACTTAGTTAAGAAGGCTCTTGGGTAATTCTATAAGTGGTCGGCCTTGAAGGCTGATGAGAACAAAAGTTGTGTTTTTTCTCTAGAGTTACTAAGGATGAAAAGCTTGAGATGACTAGATGCTTACATTTTGAGGAAGGGATTCTTCCTTTTTCTTATCTTGGTGTCCCTATGATCTTTTCCAAACTCTCCTTCAATGATTGCAAACCTCTTTTAAGTTGTATTTTAGGAAGAATTCTTTCTTGGAAAAGCAAGTTTCTCTCTTATGCCGGTAAACTTGTGCTTTTTAATTCCATCTTGTTTAGCATTCAAATCTATGAGGCCTCTATTTTCATGTTTCCCTCTAAGGTGATCAAGGAGATTGAATCCATAATGAGAGTTTTCTTTTGGGATGGAGTTGGTCTTAGAATTTTTAGCTGCAAGGAGTGGAATAAGGCTGCCTTTTCAAAACACATATGGGGCAATAGATGTTTATAGGAGATAAATGTTGGAAATTCTAGCCCTTGGAATTAGAAGAAATTAATGAAGCTTAGGGAGTCTATGAAGAATAATATCAAGATAGAGATTGGTCATGGTGAGGCCACTTTTCTTTGGAACGATTATTGGCATCCTTTTGGTCCTCTTATTGATAGGTTTGGAGAAAGAATCGCCTATGAAGCTTGTTTGAATTTAAATTGCAAAGTGAAAATGATAGTCAATGGAAAAGCTTGGAAATGGCCTCCTGTTTTGTCCTCGAATTTACTGGGGGTTAAAAACTTGGTTGATTTTCTCCTTTCAGTGAAAGGGACAGGTTGGTGTGGCTCCCCAACCATAACGGTAAGTTCTCTATCAATGCAACTTGGAATAAAATTAAAGCCAAAGGGCAACAGGTTTGTTGGAGTGGGGTGGTGTGGCATAAAAAATATATTCCTGGACATTCTCTTATTTATTGGATAGCTATGAAGGGGAAGCATCCCACAAGAGATAAACTTGCAAAGTATGGTGTTATTAATTCGGCAAAGTGTGTACTTTATAGTGAAAAGGAAGAAGACTTGAACCACCTCCTCTTCCAATGCTCTTTTAGCCAATTCATTTGGTGTAGGTTGCTAGAGCTGTGTCATAGAAGATATTTGTCAACCTTTTACATTTATGTGGAAGGGATCGCTCATTCTTGGAGGAAAAATAGCTTGCAAAATCTGATGTGCAAGGTGAGTCTTGTGGCCATGGTGTATGCAATTTGGATGGAAAGGAATAGAAAGTGTTTCTCAAATGTAGTTTCTTCCAAAGCGTAGATTATGAGCAGCATCAAAAGAGTTTGTGGCCATAAAGAAGCGAAGTTTGAGAATATAAAAAGATCAAGATGGAATGAAGAAGTTGCTAAGAGATGGAGTTTACCGAGCTATATCTTCAAGAAGCCTTACAAAGTTAATGTTTTGGATGGCTTCTTTGTGGCTGGTTTATCTACCTTGTGGGTTGTTTTGCCGGTTTACATTAGATATGTTGAGGTGGTCAAGGTTGTTTAAGAAGGCTGAGCCCTGCCCTGGGTTTTAGCTTTGTTTGATAGCAGTGTGTTTCCCATGGGTCTAGCAAAAAGATGAAAGACCTTTTTGTTGTTGCTTCTTGTGGCTGGTTCTCTCTTTGCTCTTGTTTTCATCATGTTGGTCCATCTCTTATTTGTTTAGTCGGGTTGCTAGTAGTCTTGTTTAATCTAAAGGCTATGTTGAAGGCCTTTCCTACTTGTTCTTTGTTTCTTGTTGGCCCCTTGTTCCCTTGGTCGTTAAGAATTCTGAAGGCAGAAGTTGTGTTGCCCTCAAATTGCTGGTAGGGCAGCTGCATTGATGTTTTCTGGATATTGTCCCTTAAGGAAGCTGCTTCTATTGGTTTTAGTTTGTAGGAGTCTTTTTTGCTAGCTGGACAGCTTCGTTTTGCTTGTTGGAGTTGTTACTTGCTTTTCTTTCCAATCTCAGAAGCCTTAGAGTTTGTGGTTGGTGTTGTTACCTTGTTTTGTTGTACATGTGTAAATGGATGTATATGTTTGCTTTTGTTTTTGGGTGTAGATGTGTTTTGGGTTGGTTTGTTCGTAAGTCTTTGTATGCTGTGCTTTCTCTTGTTCTCAATCTTGTTTTTGCTTGGCGGGATAGAAAGTAAGAGATTGGTGTTCTTGGGTTATTGTTTGTCTTCGGCTCTGCCGTTTTCTTTATTTTAGGTTTTCAGGTCCCTTTGCTTTGTTCAATACATACTTATTTAGCAAAAAAAAGAGACCCCAACTCCTCCAGTTTGTATTTTTGGTTAATAATAGCCTGCAGCCCTATCAGAATCCTAATTGTTTTGGATCTTTCTAAAAAAGTAGAACCCCCTATTGTTATAAAATACAGTGCCTTGGTGTTTTAAATGACTACAGAAATGCCAATTTTCATGGCTACAGTTTTTTTCATAGATTTTTTCTTTTTATTTCACATGCAGGATCAAATTGTGTTAACTTGAAACACCACAAAACCTTTTTATAATAATTTTTAGTGATGCCTTCATTCATGTCTTAAACTCCGTTAGGAATCCAACAATTATCCAGACCCCAACCAAAGAAATGAAAGTAAATGACAGTGAAATATAGAAAATAGTGGGGATTTGAGTTGATTGTTGACTGCGATTATGAAGAACAACAATTTACAGAAAAATGATACAAAAACCACTCCTAGATCTGGCTTCTGAGAGGCTAGAATTATCTAGCTTTCTAGAGGCCAAGCTTACTCCCTCAATCAGCCAAAGCTGCCGAAAAAACCCCGAAATCTATAATCTCCTCCTTTCTTCTCCTCCCATGCCTCCTTTCTTTGTGTACCAGCAGCTCCATTGCATTTATACCCCCAATTTTTTTGATCCCCTATTGTAACAGCTATCGGCCCTAATACTCTTGGACAAGAAACTTTAAACGATATAATTCTATTATAACGTTTTTCACAATAGGAAAGCGTCACGAAAAGTCTCTAGTAAGTAGAAGCCTAAGGATCCTAGCAAGCAGGCTCAGGTTTTACTCCTGCAATTACTCCAGGAACCTTACTAGTAACCGTGATTGCTTCGATGCTGTTTGAAGCAGCAGCAGACTATCCATGTACTCAGCAACTGTATACAAAAGATGCATGTTACGGATCAATTACCTTTTTTCTAATGTCTATAAAAAGGGTATTTTGCATATCATATTGGGAACAAAACTACAAAATCAAATCACAAATAACACCATCAAAGGATATCGTCTCCTTCATCCCTTCTTATTTGCTCTATCAATGCAGTTTTGTAACGAAACTACGCAATCAAATCACAAATAACACCATCAAAGGATATCCTCTCCTTCATCCCTTCTCATTTGCTCTATCAATGCAGTTTTGTAACGAAACCGGCTCCCTCGCAATCCACTATTTTTTAAAGAAAACGCCAAGTGGGAGAAAAAATATATCAAAAGCAAGTCAAGTAGATAGATAGAGGTCCACATGATCCAGAAAAATGAAAAATATTGAGAAGCAGTTAAAAGTAGAACGAAATGTTGAACAAAAATTAGAAGTCATATCAACACTCAAATTAGGCATCATAAATTACCAAAAAAACAAAAGAATGATTAAATCAAGAAAGTTGACTAAAAAAATACATCCATTATATCCTCATGCAGGCTTCTCACCTTCTGGTCAAGTTCCACCTGCAGTACCGAGTATTTCATCAGTTCATTAGTGTGATTTCAGATGCATAATTAGTTAAAGATTGCAAATTAAATTGCAGAGTATGGAGACAGTTACAACAGTTGGCCTCATAAGAAGGCCATTTTTCATTCTCTGCTGCAAATCCTCACATTCATCCTGCATATAATACCACTTATTAACTATAAAATTACCATGACTTTCAATAGTTTCACGAAGAATGGTTGAAAACTTACAAATCAATCAACAGTGATTCCAAGAACTGCACAGTGGCCCCTGCCCTGAATTACACACTAAAGTCATCACAATGTGCTTCGCCTAACATTGTAATTCCTGTTATGAAAGTTATTACTGGCAAATTTTGGAAACAGGTCTATCTGTCAAAAGTAAATTCTGAAACGAGTCAACAAAAGAACAAAACATCAATTATATATGTTTTTCAACCATAGGGAACAAAATGAACAAGTTTTTACAGTAAGGTATTTAATAACTAGCAAAATTTACCAAATTTTTGGCGCCTACAATCAGTCATGGCCTTTATGCTGCTTAAGTAGTTCCATAGACGATCATAGGCCCTGAAGAAATTACCAAATTTTCGGCTTCTACAATCAGTCACGGTCTTTATACTGCTTAAGTAGTTCTATAGACAATTCATAGGCTCTGAATAAATCATGAGCCTATTGCACAACATTCTTCGCCATGTTGATCGCAAAATTCGCAAGTGTATGAAATTGCTCAAGTAATGTAGTAGTGAGTTAAGAATCATTCCCACAAGAATTATTTACTAAGTACCAAAATTGTTTTATCCCTATTATTATTTAAACTAAATAGAATCGAAATTTTTTTTTATTTTATTAAATCTAAATAAGTTGAAATTGAAATTACACTTGAGCAAATGAGCATAAATTTTAAAAAAAAAATTATAGAAGAAGATTATATAGCCACAAATAAACCAATATGAATATATTCTAGGGTATCTATTATAATTATTTCATTGTCAATCTCACTTTAATTATTCACATCATGGTTGAAGATCCTTAATTTCATTAATATTGATTTCCTAGTCATATCAAATATATTAACGAAAATATATTATTTTATTTTCCAATAACAATATTAAACTTTCATTAATTCATTAAGTTTTATGGTTGTTCAATTCAATCCACACAAGTCAAGTTATAGGACTTTCGCTCCAAACTATTTTCTTATAGAGTTTAAGGCCTAAATCTAATTGTAAAATTTTCCTTTCAATAATTTTCTACCATCACAAATCAATTAAATAGTGATAAGTATTCAAAGGCATTAACATCAACATCAAACACTTAATATGAATAAACAAAAATCAATTAAAATAATCCCAAATATTCAAAGTATCACACTACATCAAAATAACCCTAGAAAAATAAATTTAATTTATATTGACTTTAAAAATAACTGAACAGTAGATAGAAAATTTCATAAGTGAAGAAAGAAAAGAAATAAAAACTCTGGAATAAACTTCACGCAAGTCTTGATCCCTTCTCCAAAAGTCACTTTTTCCCAAAAGTTATGTCAAATTTTCTTGGCTCCCTCTCTTTTCAATATTCCTTTATGTATACTTGGCAAGAGTTGGACTTGAAATGGGAGGCAATTATGACATTTATGTGAAAGGATTAAATTTCTCTTATTTAAGTGTATAACATAGTGCTTAAATGTAGCAATTTAATCATCGTTTTCCATATAGTGGACTTCCACCTAAATAAAGATAAACTTTATCTTTCAATCCTTATTTTTCTTCTGTTTAGACATTAATTTCCCAAGTTGCACATTATTTGCTTTTCTTGATTCTCCTAACATAATTGCAATAAAACTAAGTCAATCAAATAATTTTTTTTTTAAAAATAAAGCCACAATTTAAGTAAAAAGATATTGAAATTATATACAAAAATTCATTATATCAAATACCCCAAACTTAAAGCTTTGCTTGTCCTCAAGCAATACAAATTCTACATGAGAAATAGAGAAACATGACAATTATGCACAACTTCTACCAAAATATTAATTTCACTTCACTTTTGGTTCTTTGGGTGTGTATGAAAGGTCAAACATCTAGTCAATATACAAATAGACAGAATAAAACATTTCAATCTTTAGTAACTAAAGTTAAAATCTATTTGAGAAATTTCATTCCTTGTTTGCATATTTTCCGTCCATTACTACAAACAGAAGTAACTTGAAGGGTTGACATTTTTATTTATACATTTTTTTTTCTTCCCTGAATCATCATATGCCTTTTGACGCGAATGGAAACATTTGTGATGTCAGAACCCAGTTACTTAACATATCATAAATTCAAAGTGCTTTGCATACTTTTGTTTCAAGTCGCTGATTTACATGGAAATAGGCAATTATAAAGACATAATGTATAAAGATTTTCATGCCCATTACCAATTACTAGCAACTTAAAATAGCGGAGTAGATTCAAGATAACATAAACTTTTTTTTTTTGAATAAGTTTAACCTTTCGGCAAAGTTCCTCCCTATGTCCCTCCTTGTATTTAACACCGATTATTTCAACCCACTAAATATCCAAAAGGCTCACTCAATTGAAAATTGATTATAGAACCATATAAGCTAGTTCACCCCTCTTTACTTTTTTTACAGTAGTTTCAAGCAATACTCAAACAAGTACTAGAGTCCTAAAAAAACTTTAACTAAACTTACTAAGCAGAATGACTTCTCCTAAAAATTTACGTATAACTAGATATTGACCAAGTGCAAAGAAATTTTTGTAGAACCATCATCAAAGCTTCATTAATATAAAGATATTAATTATACACATTTAACGATGTTCAACCCTTCTTCACAACAAATAAAACTTAAAATACTCAAACTAAAACATCTTAATCAAATCATGACCAACATAATAATAAAAGCAAATATTCAAACTTAGTTCAAAAGACTGCTAAACAACCTAAACAACATGATAATCAAACAAGAAAAAAAATACCCCACCCCCAAACTTAAAATTAACATTGTCCCTAACGTCACAAAAAAAAAAAAAAAAATGGTAGGGTAAAGACAATTCCTTGAAAGGCTCAGCAACCATTTTTATCTTCTACATCATTGGCATCTGAATCAAAGTAATTTTCTTGCCAATTCTTTGCTATTCTCATTAGTACTACAATCAGTGTCAAAGACCATAATAATAATAAATAATAAAATAACAAAAATAAATATATATACAAAAGTAGACCATGTCATATGAAAGAAAATTGGGTTGCCTCCCAATAACGCTCTATTTATTGTAAGTAGATAGACATAGTGATTTGAATTTTTAGGTCAACTTTATAATGGTTTTATTTTGCACAAAACCTCCTTACACATATAATTTCAATCGTTGCCTATTTACTTTAAATTTTCAATCACCATCTTGCAACTCAACAGCATCATGAGGGAAAATATTAGTTACATGAAAATGACCAGACCATCTTGATCGCAACTTACCTGGAAATAATTTAAGGCGAAAATTATATAAAAGTACTTTATCTCCCACTCAAAAATCACGATGAAGAATATGTTGGTCATGCAACTTTTTGGTTCTTTCTTCGTAAATACGGGCATTCATTCATTCAAGCAAAACTCCTCCATCTCATTTAATTGTAGCAATCTCTTCTCTCCCACAGCCTGCATATCGAAATTGAAAAATTTAGGTGCTCAATATGCTTTATGTTCTAATTCCATAGGTAAACGACAAGACTTTCCATATACTAGATGAAATGAGGACATTTCGATTGGTGTTTTGAAGGTTGTTCTATATGCCCACAATGCATGATCTAGTTTTCTAGACCAATCCTTCTTAGAGGTACTCATTATTTTTTTCTAAAATGTGTTTTATCTTCTTATTTGAAATCTTAACCTGTCCACTAGTTTGGGGATTATATGGTGTTGCTACATGATGAATTACACCATATTTAGCCAATAATGCATCGATGTCTACCTCCATCGCTTATGATTGCTCTAAGAGTGTCAAAACAAGTAAAAATGTACTTTTAAGAAAAATTGTGAACACTCTTAGCATCATTATTAGGAATGACTACTACTTCCACCCATTTAGACACATAATCCACAACTACAAGAATATATTGATTAGAAAATGAGGGTGGAAAAGGTCTCATAAAATCTATTCCCCATACATCAAACAACTCAACTTCTAAAATAATATTTAAGGACATTTCATGCCTATGTGAAATATTGGCAGATCTTTGACACTGGTCACATGAAGCAACAAATGAATAAGCATCCTTAAATAATGTAGACCAATAAAAATCACATTGAAGCACTGCTGTAGTTGTTTTTGTTGAACCAACATGTCCACATTCTAAAAAATGACATTGAGCTAACACACTTCAATTTCATTTTCAGACACATCTCCTAATGATTTGATCAAAACAAAATTTATACAAATAAGGATCCTCTCAAAAATAATTTTCACATCATAAAAGAATTTCTTCTTTTGCTGATATGTGAAATCATAAGGAACAATATTGCATGCTAAACAATTAACAATATCAGCAAACCAAGGAATATCAGAATTTAAAAGTGCAAACAATTGCTCATCAGGGAATAATTCTTTGATGGGTGGGGTTGGTTCTTTTGTTTCATTACAATCTATTTGAGAAAATGGTCTACCACAGGGTTTCTACTCTTTTTCTATCACAAATTTCAAAATCAAGTTCCTGTAACAACATAATCCAATGAATCAATCTTGGTTAGCATCTTCTTAAGTTAACAAATATTTAATAGTTGAATGATCTGTATAAACTATTGTCTTACAACCAACAAGATATGATCTAAATTTATCAAAGGCAAAAACAATAGCTAAAAGTTCTTTTTCAATAGTGGCATAAAAAAGTTGCGTATCATTCAAAATTCTACTAACATAATAGTTGACATGCAGCCTTTTCTCTTTTCTTTGTCCCAAAACTGCTCCTAAAGCATAATCCCTTGCATCACACATAAGCTCAAATGGTAAAGACCAATCAAGAATTGCCATAATAGGTGTTGAGATGAGTTCTTCTTTTAATCTATTAAAATCACACAAATAATCATCAATAAATTCAAAATATGCATCTTTAAGTAAAAGATTACAGAGAAGCTTAGTGATTTTAGAAAATAATAAAAAGGGTAACTTGTAAGTCTCTCAAACATCTGATCGATAAAAGGTAATGAAAAGTGATCATTTTCAGTGACTTTTTCAATCTTCTATAATCAATACATACACGCCAACTCATTACTATTTTAATTGGAATTAATTCATTTTTCTTATTGGTGATCACTGTCATTCAACCTTTTTTCAGGAACCATATGAATCAAACTAACCCAATTGCTCTTAGAGATGGGATATATGGTTCCAACATCTAACCACTTAATTATTTCAGCCCTAACTACTTCTTTCATGTGAGGTTTTAATCTTTGTTAGTTTTCAACATAAGGCTAATGATTTCTATTAAAATCTTATGCATGCACAAGGAAGGAGTAATTCCTTTAATATTAACAATAAACCATCCTAGAGCTCTAATATGCTTCCTCAAAACATGCAAAAGTTTCTCCTCTTCTTCTTTATTTAAATATGCATAAATTATCATAGCAAGAGTAGAATTATCACCTAGAAAAACATATCTTAGATGTGATGATAGCGACTTAAGCTCAAGTGATGGAGGTTTTTCAATTGAAGGCAGTGATGGGATTAATGACTTCCTAAGTTTTTCAAACGATACATCTTTATTTGACCACATTGAAGTTCTCTCCCTTTTGAATGTCTTGCACTTGTTTTCGCTACCTGCACATAGTCTTCTTCCAAACAAGAATTTAATTGCTCAATAGAATCATTAAACTCTTGTATTGTCTCAACTACACAACCATCAATAGAATCAATTCTTAGGCATGAATTAGTTTCCATAAGGAATTTAGAACTTGAAAAACATTTGAAAGTTACTTTCTCTTGTCCTAACCTCAATGTCAACTTACCTCGCTAAACATCAATTAACATCCCACTGGTTGCTAAAAATGGGCGTGCCAGAATCAAAAGAACTTCTCTATCTTCTTCCATGTCAAGCACAATAAAATCCATAGGAAATATAAAAGTTTCAACTTTAACTAAAACATCTTCAATGATACCTAGTGGATATTTTATTGAACGATCAACCAACTGCAAGGAAATAGTAGTGGACTTAACTTCACTTAACCCCAATTTTCTAAACAAAGAAAATGACATTAAGTTAACATTGGCACCAATATCACAAAGAGTTTTATTAAATTCAAAATTTCCAATATAACAAGAAATAGTAAAACTCTTTGGATCTTTTAACTTGGGAGGCAAGTTTGTTCTAAATGATTGCACTACACTCTTTAGTCAACATTACTATTTCATGATCTTCAAGTTTCTCTTATTAGATAGAATCTCTTTCAAGAACTTGGCATAACTTGGAATTAGAGCCAATATTTCTACAAAAGGAATATTAATATGAAATTTTCTAAACACATCAAGAAATTTCAAGAAATTCTTATCTTCTTTGTTTGCACATTGACGATGTGGAAATGGAATAGGGGGAACATAAGCCTTAACTGATGTTGATTTGTTTCCCTCTTTTTGTTCCTATTTTGCCTCATGTGACTACACTTCAATATTAAACATGGGCATGACAATTGGCCAAGTCGAGCCGACTCTAGCTTTACCCATCAGGTTTATGGGCCCAGCCCATATATTTTTGAAAGCCCAAAGCCAGGCCCTATTTATAAATAGGTTGGGTTGGGCCTCAAATGGGGCCGCCTATTTAAACAATTTTTTTTAAATTTTAATTAAAATTTTTAAATATAAATTATTTTTCAATTATTAAAACCAATAACAATACCTCAAACATTTTATTTATAATCCCTCATTTGTGGCAAAATAATATTATAGTTACATGATAAAAAATATTATAAGTTTATAATATAGTACAAATAAATTTATTTACATATCGTACAAATTACAAACATAAATAAAATATATATATTATACCATTTATCTACCCATTTTTAACATCCAAACCTTTAAATTCTTTTGACATTGGATTTATTTGTAATATTTTATAATGATAAAATTGAAATGAAAATGAAATTATAAACAAAAAGAATTATTATTTGAGAATTCAAATAATTTTCGAAGAGAGTTGATGAGAGAAAATGAGATTGAGAATATAATAAAAAAATTGAGATTGAGAAAAATTGAAATTGATTAACAGTTGGATTGCCAAATTTGGTCCTATTGTGTATTAGCACTTTGGTTATCACAACAAACCACTGAATTTTCAAAATTCATCAGGTTCAATTTTGAAAACAAGCTCTTAAACCATGCCAGTTCAATAGCTATTTGTCGAAGAGAATGCTACTACCCTTTGTCTTGGAACTCCATCGCACCAAATTTTTCCAAGAAATATACAATATCTAGAAGTTGATTTTTGGCCATCAACATTTCTTGCCCAATCAACATATATGTATGCCTCCATTGTAATCATATTAGATGGTTTAAACATTAAACCAAAATGAAGAGCTTCTTTTATGTACCTTAACAATCTTTTGCAGGCCTGCCATTGAAGCTTGGTAGAAGCTTTTAAATATTGACTCAATTTGTTCACTATGTAACAAATATCATGTCTTTTTAAGGTCAAATGATGTAAAACTCCAATGGTACTTCTATATAGTGTGGGATCTTCAAACAATTCACTATCTTCATAAGACAACTTTAATCCAACAACCATAGGTGTTACACTAGTGTTAGCATTAAGCATATTTGTTTTATTAGCAAATTTGTCGCATACTTAGTTTGACACAAGTGCAACCCACCAACTTATCTACAAGCTTCAAGTCCCAAAAAATAACTCAGTTCTCCTAGATTTTTTAGCGAAAATTGAGAATTTAGATCTTTAATTAGTTCTACAATATATCCCTCGTTAGATCCCTTTATTAAAATATCATCTATATATATAAGTAATAACATTGTCACCCTTTCATTTTTTAACACAAACAAGCTTGCATCTGAGGCAGTATTTAGAAATCCTCTACTTACCAGGGCAGTTCTCGATTTATCAAACCAAGCTCTTGGAGCTTGTTTTAAGCCATACAAGACTTTGGATAGCTTACAAACATAAAAGGGATTCTCAAAATTTTCAAAACCATCAAGTTGGGTCATAAACACTTCCTTTTGTAGCTCTCTATTCAAAGAGGCATTATTAAAGTTCACCTGATTAATCTTCCACTCAAAGGAAACAACCAAAGGTAAAATACTTCTAATGGTTGCAGCCTTTATAATTGGACTAAAGGTCTCTGAATAATCTGTTCCAGGATTTTGCTGGAATCCTTTTGCTACAAACCTAGACTTTAATTTCTATACTGTGCCATCTGTATGATATTTAATTCTAAACACCCACTTGTGCCCAACTATATTCATGCTAAAAGTTCTTGAAACTAAAGTTCACGTCTGAATTTTTACAAGAGCTTCATATTCCTTTTGCATTGACTTAAACCATAATGGATTTGACAGTGCTTCTTTGATTGATTTTGATTCACTCACAATTGATAAATCAGTTTGGGTTAGAAAGACTCTTGG
The DNA here is from genome assembly GCF_011075055.1 of Mangifera indica. NCBI lineage: Eukaryota > Viridiplantae > Streptophyta > Magnoliopsida > Sapindales > Anacardiaceae > Mangifera > Mangifera indica. The sequence goes on from NC_058148.1 coordinate 729,300, forward strand.
TTTCGGCAGGGTACCAGTTTTGGACCTAGTTATCATAGGATGAGAAGATGTAGTTACATACGAAGGGTTATTGTAAGTTGTCTCAACTGCCTTTCAAAGGGAAGAAAATCTTCAAGATTTGTTGTGGATTGAACATCTAAATTTTCTAAATAGGTTAGCGATGTGGAAGAAGTTCTTTGGATTTCCTGGTTTTCAAACTTTTGATTTGACATATCAGCAGCTTTTGATGACATTGAGGGATGAGATTATGTTAGGATTCCAAGTGTAAAGAATGAGACTTGGATCTCACATTAGAAAGTATAAGCAACTAGCGTTCAGTTTACATGGTTTTAGGCTTTTTTTTATCTCAATAACTAGTTTTTGAGGTGTGGTTATCCCAATGTTTGTATCATTTGGTATCAAAGTCATCATTATGTATCCCAGTTACAATCGTGTAGTGCAGATAGTAACGCTGACATTGCAATGTTCGTCTGGGATTAGCAAAAAGCTAACACACAACCAGTTCGTGTAGGCGTCGGGGTTGTGCATATAGTAGTATGTTAGGATTCTAAATATAAAGTATAAGACTTGGATCCTATATTGGAAAGTGTGGATAACTAGTATGAGGTTTATATGATTTTGGACTCTCCTATCTCAATAACTAACTTTTAAGGTTTAGTTCTTTCAAAGTTCGTATTAGATTCATATATATACTTGAATGTGAACATTGTGTTTTTGGTGTAATTCTGATAAAGTTGGAATTATTTTTTCAAAACAAGATGCAGTATGTGTTGGTTAAAAAAAAGTTGCCTAATGCATCAAAAAGACAGTCAGACTTTTGATTTTCATCAAAATTCACACTTTTTTCTATCTAGATTTTGCCATTTTGACATAGACCAAAATAGTCTTTATGTGATATACTATATCCAAGAAAAACACATTTTTGAGTATGAAATTCTAGTTTGTGTCTATTGGAAAGTCTTAGGAAAGGAAAACATGCACATCCAAATGTTCTAAAAGACGTGTAATTTTGGTTGTTTACCAAATAATAACAAAAAAAGAGATTTGAAGGACAAATTGGATAGTGGCATTCTATTGATGAGATAGACAACAGTATGAAAAGCATCCCACCAATAGGAAAGAGGCATTCCAGCTTGAGAAAATAGCAATAATCCTAACTCAGCAATTTGCTTATATTTTTTTTCACCCCTACCATTTTATTGGTGAGTATAGGGGCATGAATTTCTAATTAAAATTTCATGTTCTTGTAAATAAGACACTGAAGCTTTACGCTCTCCTCCTAAATCACTTTGAAAACTTTTCAATATTTTGTCAAATTGTCTCTTTACAAGTTTATGGAAATAGATGAATTTTTATTTTACTTCTGACTTTGCTCTTAAAGTGAAAATCCCAGTGAATCTAGTGTGATTATCTATAAAATGAACATAGTACCGAAAATTGTCTTTTGAGTAAACAGGTGAGGGACCCCATATATCACTATGAATTAATTCAAGGGGAGCAACAGCCTCATATACTGATTTAGGAAAAGGCAATTTATAGGCTTTTCCAAGCTGACAATCAACACAAAATGGTAATTTATTCACATTGCAATTTTTCAACATCAAAGTTTTGAAATTTTCAAATATTGTGCTTGTACAGCGATGTACTAATGTTCTATGCCATGTAAGTAAATCAGCATTGTTTACATGCAAAGCATTAGAAAAAGGTTCATCAGATTGAGTATTTGTTTTCACAAGCACAACATTTGCAGTAGAAGTTTTAAAGCAGTCCTTATTAAAAAATGTAAAATGTTTATCTGTTGTCTGTAGTTGACACGAGCCATCTCTAAGTATCCCTTCAAGAAGAGGCACCTTTTTGTCCATGTCCTTAACAGCACAAGAATCAGAAGTAAATTCTACAAGCACATTGTTATCCCTAGTAAATTTAGACATATTAAGCAGGTTTTGTGTTATTTTTGGAACAAAGAATATTTTTCAAGTAAAGGTATCTATTTGAAAAATTAGAGGGAAAGAGAGTAAAACCTGTAGGTGAAATACCTAAACACTCTCAATTTCCAACCTGGAGTTGTTGCTTCCCATTGTATTCAACTTTAACAGCGAGTTATTATAGATTTGAGGTCACATGGTCAATAGCTCCCAAATCCATGTACCAATGAGGATCATTAACTGTTGTGGGTTTGGCTATGGGAGAACAATTTAGGTCTAATGGTTGGTTTTCTGTGCTTAAATTAAATGGTTCAAATGCATTTCTAAGAAAGGGTGCAGAATAATTTGGTTGATTATTCAAGGTCATGGCAGGATGGTGTGTGTGAGCAATGAAGGCTTCCGATCTATACTAAAAATCATAAAGTGAGTTCTGAGGATTTTGAAAATCTGTATGAAACTGAAAATTTCCCTTGTTCTGCTGGTGAGTATATGATCCTATGAAATTTGTTCCTTGTGACCTTAGACCACCATTATAGATTACATCATAGTTGTGAAAAGCGCGCTTGAGCATGAAATGGCTCAGGGTGATAGGTTCAGTGCTTTTGAAAGTGTAAGGCGAGAGGAAGTTGAGAAGCAATAAGAATTATATGAACGAGCTTAAACTTCATATACTTGAAAAAGCAAACTCGAGCTTTGAGACGAACGGCTCGACTCAGCTAACGAGCCAAGGCAAGCAGCAGACGTTCTCTCTCACATTACAAGACAACATAATTTCTCTCTTCTCTCTCTTTGCTTTCTCTTAAAGTACCACAGAAAAAATATGTGTGGCGGTGCCGTTATTTCCGACTTCGTTGATCTGAAACGTGGCCGAAAATTGACAGTGGAAGACTTGTGGTCAGAACTTGACACCAATTCAGACCTCTTGGGCTTGGACTACGCCAAACAGTTTGAAGCTCAAAAGCTTGACCAAGGTAACATTTCTTTCTTCATCTGGGTTTCTTTAACAGTTAACTTTAAAGGTTCGATATTCGTAGCTGCTCTTTGATAATTTTTGTGATTTGATGCTGTAAAAATGTTTGTTTATATTGTCGTTTCATTTTGTTTTGTTTGATCTTCTAGATTGTTTATTAAAGTTACAGTTGCATTTAATTATGTTTCTCTTGTTAGTTGCCTTTCTTGGATATGAGAGATTGCTTTATTTTATTTTGTTTTTCTAATACAGTATATAGTGAGGAATGAAAATGGTGAAAAGAATAGGCAGATGGAGGATAAACCTAAGACTCAACGAGCTCGGAAGCACGTGTACAGAGGAATAAGGCAGAAGCCATGGGGGAAGTGGACGATTGAAATCAGAGATCCTCACAAAGGAGCCCGAGTCTGGCTTGGTACCTACAACACAATCGAAGAAGCTGCGAGAGCCTGCGATGAAGCTACCAAGTGCATACATGGCGACAAGGCCAAGCTCAACTTTCCTACACAATCACCACCTCAAGCTGAACCTCTGTCTAATTGTTGAAAAGAAGCTAGAAGGACATGAGCTTTGAACAAGCTCGTTTGAACTCGTCAAGCTCGACTCGTGGTTAGGTTCATTGAGGCTACTCGAGCCAAGCTCGCAAGTAGCTTAGCTAGTGAGCAACCGAACGCAATTTTACTGTACATTTAATATTGTAATAATTTGTCATTCAATATGTTTCTTGTGTGGTGCGTACACTTGTAAATTGTAATGAAGCACTAAGCCAATGCACTGTAGTGACAGTGTAGAGCAGATGTAAATTTTGTTTTATTCAATGTGTAATTTTAATTGAAAGCCACAAGATGTAATAAAGTTATGACTGTTGTTAAGCCTGAAAGCGTCCAGTACTTTGCTGATTGCAATGTGTGATTGTTTAATCTTCTTTAACAATTTTATTAATTTTTCTATTCTTATCTTGTGGAGTATGAGGCTATGGAATATATGTGAGGCTATGAAAAGGACTAAAGAAACAATTGTGAAATCTTTCAAAGAAGATGAAAAGCACAAGTATGAACATATACTTGAGATGATTGATCATAGATGGGATTGCCAATTTCATCACCCATTGCACGTAACAGGGTATTATTTAAATCTCAAATTCTATTACGCGAACTCCGATAGGATGGAATCAGATATTGAGGTCATGAATGGTTTGTATGATTGCTTCTAGAGATTGGTTCTAACAACAAATGAGCAAGATAATATCAATGATGGGTTATCCTTGTATAAGAAAGGTGGAGGTTTATTTGGGATAAATCTCGCTGTCAAATATAAAGAAACAAAATCGCCAGCTGAGAGGTGCAGTGTTTATAGATCGAGTTGTCTATATTTGCAAAAGTTTGCTGTCAAAATTCTTAACCTTATATATAGTGTTTCTGGCTGTGAAAGGAATTAGAGTGTGTTTGACCATGTAAGTATTAATTAGTTATACTTACATCAAACCTATGATAATAATGTGAGGCTATGTGACCAACCTTTCCACACACCTGACTCACTATTTTCTATTTAAGATAACCCCTACCTCTGCCACTGCCTAAGCCTCCAATTCTGCCATACAACTTACCAGTATTGACATTATCTTGAAATTGTCCATTGTGAACAGATTCTATATCGTCAGCTCCTGAATAGAATACTCTAGCATTCTTCTCTTCTTTACCTCTGCCACCTACTTGTGCTGCTACATTCACTAGACCTCCATGTAAATCAACAACACACATTGAATTTCTACTCAACCTCTGCTCAGATATATGTACAACGCATATTTTGCTTCTGCAAAGGTTATAGTTTCACTGGGAGAATCTAGTTTTGCTGTAACGTAAACTGCCACAAGGTCAAATTCTGGACCAACTCCATCTATTATGTACCCAATCAAGTCTTCCCAAGTAATAACTTGGCCAGTAGATGTCAGAGCATCAACTACTTCTTTCATCTTAACATATTCACTAATACACAGCATTCCTTTCTTAAATGTTTGTAAAGTGAACTTTAATTGCATCAATCTGATTTTACAAATCTCAGTTGAGGTTTCACACCTAAAGATATTACTAAACATGCATTCTGAAATTGAAGATAACAACCAACTCATTAAGAACTTGTCTATTCTTTTCCACAAAGAATAATCAAGATTCAATTATTTAATCACGCCAGAATTACTCTCATTTTTGACAATTATAAAGGGTGAAGGGCAGGGTATTTAACCTGTGAGATGATCTTCAAGATCAAACGTTGTGATATCCACTATCGGTAATTCTTATCATTCAGCTTCTAGATGATAGGTTGTAGGTTCAACAACGAAAAAGCACCAAACTGAGTCATTTTAGGGTTTGGTGACAACTTAGACGGATCAAATCTATCTGGAGTATTAGAGACTCCTGAAAATGAAGGGAAATCTGCCATTGACGTTAGTCTTAGGCTCTGATACCATGAAAATATGAAAACTCAACTTACATGGAAAAAGAAATTCTCTTCATTTTATTTCATCATGATATGATGGCGGACTCTGCCTCATGCTGAAACCTTTTACTAACTTTTGTACGTCCAACTTCTAATTGCAACCTGCAGGCTTTTTCAACAATTGAGCGAATAACAGTTTTCACAAATCCCACGTATTTGTGAATGGCCGAAAACTTGTAAATCATTCAACACTGAAATGGCTCCTATCCTGAATTACAAACTGAAATTATTGCAATGTGATTCAACTAACATTGTAATTCCTGTCATGGAAGTCATTGTTTGTAAATTTGAAAAAGTAATTCTATGTATACCTATTTTGAGTATACATATAGATACACACTTATGTATATCATCATATAATTAATTATTACTTTATCTTAAAAACATCCAACTTAAAAGGCAAAACGTCAAAGAGTTAACAAAAGGACAAAAAATCAATTAGATATGTTTTTCAACCATAGGGGACAGAATGTACAAGTTCTGACGGTAAAGTATTTAACCGTGGCAAGGACAACCAAATTTTCAGAGTCTACAATCAGTCATGGCCTGTATATTGCTTATGTAGTTCCACAGACAATTCACCTGCACTGAAGAAATCATAAGCATTATGTTTCAAGCACATGAAGATTGACTGATTCTCAGAAAAAAAAAAAAAAAAGGCAATTGAGAGAGGGAAGCGTTTAAGTGTATCACACAACATTCTTCGCCTAGTAACAAAAACAGAGCCTTTCTGCAACCAGAAGAAGCTTTTACTGTTTTATATTCATATGGTGTCAAAGAAAGGTGTCCTGATAATGACTCTACTTTTAAGAAGTGTGCTAATCAAAAAATTTTCATCCGGAATACTTTAAAGTGGCTTTTGGACGGAGAATTGTGGAAGCTGGTTCAAATATCCTTTGATATTTTTTGTAGACATTGTACACACTGTTCGGCTTCTTATGAAGGAGTTGAAAAACTTTCGGCATCTCATTATTTTTGAGAAAACTGGACATAAGTGTATTAAATGTCAATGCTTTATTTTTTTGCATTATTTTTTAGAGAAATTAAAGAAAAAGAAGAATATGCATCCTCCTATCACGTTGCATAGACAACCCATGTGTGCTGAAATGAGTTTTATTGCCTTCAATTTATCCTATTTTTTGGGCTTTGGAAGTGCTTTTGATTGTTGTTGTTTCTGCAAAAATGGTGCATCTGAAATTGTTTTTCCCAGTTGCAAAAAGGGTTTTTTTGGATGTCTATTTTGAAATAGATTTGGTTGTTAGTTTAGAAATTTCACTTCTTTATAATTTTGTGTAATTTTACTCAGAAGAAATATAATAGCACATGTTGTGGTGTTGTTGACCTTAATGTTGTGATTTCCTTTTAAGAAGTGCTTTTGGTGGATTCTTTAAGGTTAAATTTGCAGTTTTATTTGGTAACAACGTAGTTTTTATGAATGACCAGTGGTTGACTGCATAAATTGCAGCTGTGTATAATTATTGTGAGATAATTTGTGACCAAAAGTTTCATCTCAGAATGATGAATGACAAGTTCCAAGTTTATTGAAACATGGTTTTAGTATTATAGGATACATGATATATACCCAGCACCTTTTTTGGGAGGTGATCATTTGAGAGTATATTTAATATTTTAAAAAATGATGACGTTACAATTAGAAATATAAATGCATAGATAATGCATCAAGTATAATTAGAAATTTGCTAACAATTTTATTATTATTATGATTTGGTGTGGATGTGCCCATCGTTAATACAAGAAGTATAATTAATGTCTTCACCAATTGAAGACATGAATCTTAGACCAGTCGAACAATATGACAACATTCCTACCTTCTATACCCTCTCTTGAGCAGAATTGTTGTTGAAAGCTTCTCTATGTTCATCATCTTTACCAAAAGAAACAAATCCAGTTTCTCTAAACGCAATGTTTTCTCCACCTCCTGTAAAGTTGATATGTCAAATGCCCATTCTAATACTGAGCCACAAGAACTTACAAAACAAGCATCACATCTACTTTTTGTTGCATAAACTGAGTTTGTACTGGCAGAGTCAAACACCAAAACATAGGGAAAAAAAAAAAAAGGATTTTGTTGTTCAAATAATAGGGTAAGCATCTGTTAGGATCACAAAACACTTGTCTTGATCTTAGCATCTGTTGGGATTTGAATTTATTGTTGAGTGTGATTATGAAGAACAACAATTTACAGAAAAATGATAACAAAAATCACTGCTAGATCTGGCTTCCGAGAGGCTAGAATCTCTGCCTAGAATTATCCGGCTTTTGAGAGGCTAAGCTCCCTCCCATGCCTCTTTCTTTTTGTGCCAGCAGCTCCATTGCATTTATACCCCCAATTTTTTCGGTCCACTACAGTAACAGATAGTGGCCCTAATACTCTTGGACAAGAAACGTTAAATGATATAATTCTATTATAATGTTTTTCACAATAGGGAAGCCTCATGAAAAGTCTCTAGTAAGTAGAAGCCTAAGGATCCTAGCAAGCAGGCCCAGGTTTTACTTCTGCAATTACTTGAGGAACCTTACTAGTAACCATGATTGCTTTGATGGTGTTTGAAGCAGCAGCAGACTACCCATGTACTCAGCAAGTGTATAAAAAAGATGCATGTTAAGGATCAACTACCCCTTCTTTAATGTCTATAAAGAAGGGTATTTTGCATATGATGCATCATAGCATATTAGGAACAAAACTACACAATCATATCACAAATAACACCATCAAAGGATATTCTCTCCTTCATCCCTGCTCATTTGCTCTATAAACGTGGTTTTGTAACGAAACCAGCTCCCTCACAATCCACTATTTTTTTAAAGAAAATGCCAAGTGGAAGAAAAAATATATCAAAAGCAAGTAAAGGACAAAAGATAGAAGTTCACATGATCCAGAAAATGAAAAATATTGGGAAGCATTTAAAGGTACAATGAAATGTTGAACAAAATTTAGAAATCATTTCAACACTCAAATGAGGCATCATAAATCACCAAAAAAACAACAGAATTATTAAATCAAGAAAGTTGACTAAAAAAATACATACATGTTTTGTTATATCTTCATGCAGGCTTCTCACCTTCTGGTCATGTTCCACCTGCAGTACCAAGTGTTTCATCAGTTAATCAGTGTGATTTCAGATGCATATGTTGTTAAAGATTGCAAATTAAATTGCAGAGTGTGGAAATACTTCCAACAGTTGGCCCCTTAAGAAGGCCATTTTTCATTGTCTGCTGCAAATCCTCACACTCGTCCTGCAAATAATACCACTCATTACCTATAAAATTACCATGACTTTCGATAGTTTCCACTGATTCCAAAACTGCATAATGGCACCTGCCCTGAATTACAGACTAAAGTCATTGCAATGTGCTTCACCTAACATTGTAATTCCTGTTATGAAAGCTATTGCTGGCAAATTTTGGAAAAAGGTGTATCTGTCAAAAAAGTAAATTCTGAAAAGTGTCAACAAAAGAACAAAAAAATCAATTATATATGTTTTTCAACCATAGGGAACAGAATGAACAAGTTTTTACAGTAAAATATTTAATAGCTAGCAAAATTTACCAAATTTTCGGCATCCACAATCAATCATGGCCTTTATGTTGCTTAAGTAGTTCCACAGACAATCACAGGCTCTGAAGAAATTACCAAATTTCTGGCGTCTACAATCAGTCATGGTCTTTATATTGCTTAAGTAGTTCTATAGAAAACTGATAGGCTCTGAATAAATCATAAGTATTATGTTTCAAGTACATGCCTATTGACTGACTCTAAGTTAAAAAAATAAAAAAAGAGAGAAGCATTTAAGTGTATTACACAACATTCTTCGCCATGTAACAAAAACAGAGCCTTTCTGCAACCAGAAGAAGAAGCTACTATTTTTATATTCTAATGCTGTCACAAAAAGGCCTCCTGATAAGGATTTTACTTTTAAAAAGTGTACTAATCACAAAATTTTATCCAGAAAACTTTAAAGTGGCTTTTCGACAGGAAATTGTGGAAGCCGGTTCAAATATTTATGATATTTTTTGTCCTTCAATAGTGACCGCATGACTAAAGACATCGTACACTCTGTCGGCTTCAAATTTCTGTCCGCCATCTTATGAAGGAGTTCAAAAACTTTTGGTATCTCATTACTTTTGAGGAAACTGGACATAAGTGTATTAAATGTCAATGTATCTGGAGCACAACCTTTTTCCTCCATGTACAAAAACAACTCATTTGCCTTTTCTAGTTCTCCATTTTTACAAAGCCCATTGATCAAAATATTATACGTTACAATGTCTGGCATGAGGTTTTCATGTTGAGAAAATTTCTGAAATAGCTCCCATGCAGTTTCAAATCTCCCTGCTTTAAACAATCCATCAATGAGGGAATTCATGCTTTCAAGGCTAAGTGCAAACTTATTAGTTACTATAGTGTTAACCATTTCCACTGCTTCTAAAGCGCATCCATTCTTGCAAAGTCCATCAATGAATATGCTATATGTCCGAGGATTAGGTAAAACACCATTAAGTTGCATCTCATCAACTAATTTCCATGCATGTTTTACTTCAGCTCTAAGAAAAAGGCCACCTAACAAGGTGTTATAAGTAATCACATTAGACCTAATTCCTTTTGAAATCATCTCTCGATAAAGAATAAGCGCTTTGTTGGCCATTTTATTCTTGCAATACCAATTAATTAAAGTATTGTAGCAAACAACATCAAGTCCATACCCCTTTCTAGCTATGGAATCAAACAACTCCCTTGCATCACCAATTCTACCAACTAAGCAATAACCATTAATTAAAATTTTGTAAGTATAAACATTGGGATCCACACCTATTTGAATCATCATTTCCAACAACTTATTTGCTTCATCCAATTGCCCTTTCTTGCAAAGTTGATCTATTATCACATTAAAAGTCACTACTGAAGGCTGTACGCCTTGATCCATCATCGCAATAAATAAACTTTTACCATTCTCCCAATCACCCAGAGAAAACAAACAATGAATTAGAGTGGTATAAGTAACTTCGTTTGGACTAATTCCCAAACCCTTCATTTCCAAATACAATTCCCTTGCCTTCTTAACTAACCCAGCCTTACATAGACCATCAATTATAGTAGTATAAGTAACAACGTCTGGTTTACAGAAAACACCAGATTCTTCATTTCCCTTAGTCATTTCTTCATGGAACTTAAGTGCAACATTTATCCTCCCTGCTTTACACAAGCCATCAATCAAAATGTTGCAAGTGATAACATCAGGCCTACAACCAACAACAGCCATTTTATCAAACAATTCCATTGATTCCATAATCTTTCTCTCTACACACAGACCTTTAATCAAAGAAGTAAAAGTAACTGCATCTGGGCTAAAACCCTGCTTCAAAATTTTTCCAAAAACCGCATGCGCTTCAAAAACCCTTTTAATATTACACAAGCAATTTATAAAAATTTTCAAAGACCCAAAATCTAGAGACAGCCCAGTTGAATTCAACCGATTATAAAGCGAAATGACGTCGTAATAATGCTTCTTCTTGGCAAGTGCACCGAACAAAATGTTGAATGAGGAAATTGGAGAAATAGGTTGTGAATCAATCATGTAATCAAAACAGTAAAGTGCTTCATTCAAAGTAAACTTACCTGATCGACAGTTTTCTTTGAGGAATTTAGCAAGTGAGGCTTGATCAAGGGAGTTTTTGAAAGAACATGAAAGCTCTTTTTTGGATGTCGAAGTCGTGAAGTTGTGTGAGTGAATTAAAAAAGACGAAATATTATCTTTCATCGATGGGTTTCGAGAGAATGAAGAAGAACGAAAGGAGGATTTTAAAGCCATGTAGTGAAGAGACCTGAAGGTGTGATACAGATGAATACCTAATCCTAATATATACTGAATTAGTGCGATATGGCGGGAAGTTATCTTGAGCTAATATGCGTATGAACCGTATCAGCGCCGGTTTTGGCACAGCCCACTGGGCCTATAGGTTGTACCTGACCTATTGTCGGACTCGTCTGCAAAAATTATTAAACTTATTTACATGATTTTTTATATAGAGTCGTATCATATTAGACTTTTAATAAGCCAACCCACATGCATTTGCCAAGTAATGGGGTTAACCTGTTAGGAAAATATTTTTTATTAAATAATTTTTAAATTATGTTTTCTAATTAAAAAATTAAATTATAATTAAAAAGAAAATAAACATATTTATAATTAGTGAATTGAGTACTCATAGTCAATTTCGCTAACGTACGATCTAAACTTTTGAGTTTGATTGAAACTTACATTTTACTCAACTTTTATTATAGTAAGCCAGGAAAATCGATGATTATATTATTTTATATGTGTAGCATCTCACATTTAAAAGAAGGCTAAAGGACTTTTTCCCATCCAAAGATTAGTGTTTTTTTAAGTTTTCACTTATTAACTTTAAAAATCTCAAACACTTACTCATCTATTAATTTTTTTCAATTCTTGTTAAGGATAAAATTGTTATTTAATAAAAATATTTTAAGAAACTAAAATTTTTTTATTTCTCGTAAGTTTAAAAACCAATATTTCCCCCCACCCCCAATATTTGAAAAGTGATAAATTCCCCCTTAAGTTTTCGATCTCCTCCTCTCCAGCAAACAACGACTTCCTGGTTGTCGACATTCTCCCTCCCAGTTAGCTTATCTCCCCCTCCCAATCCTTATGTTGCTCTCTCTTGTCGTCATTATCTTTAACAAAAATGTTTTGTCTTTGTGAGTGATGTTCATCCAAATCGATGAATGAAGCGCGACTAACAAAAACATATAAACGAAGACGTTGGTCAGTGAACGATGTTCATCCAAATTTGAATGCATCCTAGACGTGTCTTTGTTGCTTTTTGAATAAGGGAAGGCAATCATCAAACGTGATTTGAATAAGGGAGGGAGGCAAAGACATTGGAAGGGGAAGATAAGTCGATTGAGAAGAAGAATGTCGATGATCTAGAAGATGTTGTTCATCGAAGAAGAGGTGATTGAAACACTAGGTGGGCATTTATCACTTTTGAAACCTTCGGTTGGGGCAGTTGGGTGGTGGGGGGGAAATGTTAGATTTTTACACCTAGGGAAAAATTGCGATAAATTTTTTATTTTTTAAAATATTTTTATTAAATAACAATTTTACCCCTCATAATAACTAGAAAAATTAATTGATCAACTGTTAGATAATTTTATGCTAAATATCACATCTAGCTATTTCGTTGGTCAATGTGACAGGCTCTATCAAGGCTGAAACCTTTTAACAACAGGGCAAAACTAAAAGTAAATGAAGGTTCCATGTATAATAATAAAATTATATGTATATGTTTTGAATATACAATTAAATATACAAAATGTGTGTTATCATGCGATTAAGTAATTCTAAATTAAAGATAAAATAATCCCTAATTACACAAAAATACATAATCTCTGTATCCAAATATTTATTCAAAACATTGCATCTATAGCATTGTTCATGTATAAATATCAGTCGAGTTCCACATGGTTGGTTGTCTCTAGAACTTATTATTGCCATCCATTTTTGTCTACTATTAGAGACTCATCACAGATAGAAAATAGGATATATTGTTATGAGTATATTATATAACAAATCTATTTGAAATGTTCACATAATTATACCGTTTTACTATTTGTTTCCAAATATTGTAGCTTAATTGCCAGTTCAACTTATTTGAGTTAGAGCCAAGAGTGTGTTTAGTTTGACAGGTAAATGAAATGATATCATTATATCCAATTCAAAGTGTTCTTTTGCCCTAATATTACATTATGTGAGTTGTATAAAATGATATCGTTTTACTTAAAAATTTAGTGTAAAAAAGTCATCATTTTGCTCTAAGTTTGTCAAACTTTGAGTTCGTATCTATGATATTGAGCTCCTGCAAGCTGAGCTTGGTTATTCCCTAATATATTGAGTTTGAGCTTAAGCTCATATTCTTTAAATCTTCCTTTTATGTCAAGTTAAGCTTGAGTTCAAGCTAACTCAAATCCACCTCCTTGTTCATTTTTGTTTTTAACTTCTACACCAATGATTAAAGGGGTGTCAAGTGGACAACAATTTACACAATTGTGAGGTTGGAATGAGACAAAAGGTGATCGACAAAAGTTAAGGACCCTTTGTGAAATTTATCAAAATATTCATCTTTGTAACGTTTTTGCGATTGCGTTTTGCATTGTCCTTACCTAATTGAAAACGAGAAAAACACTCCCTTGCATCTTGGAAAAGAGGTAATGTTTCATCTTTTTGAACTCCCTTGCAAAACTTTTATATTCTTTCAAAAACTCCCCTAAACAAACTTCACTTGCTAAATTCCTCAAAGAAAATTGTTGATCAAGAAAGTTTACTGTACATGAAGCACTCTACTATTTTGATTACATGATTAATTTGTAACCAATTTCTCCGATTTTGTCATTCAGCATCTTGTTTGGCTCACTTGGCAAGAAGAAGCATTATAATGAGGTTATTTCGCTATATAATAGGTTGAATTCAACTGCATTTTCTCTAGATTTTATGTTTTCGAGCATTTTGATGAATTGCTTATGTAATATTAAAAGGGTTTCTGAAGGTTATGCTATTTTGTGGAAAATTTTGAAGCAGGGTTTGGCCCAAATGTGGTGACTTATACTTGTTTGATTAAAGGTCTATATGTAGAGGGAAAGATTATGGAGTCGATGGAATTGTTTTGGAAATTGGTTGTTGGTGGGCCTAATTTTTACACTTTCAGCACTTTGATTGATGGCATGTGTAAAACGGGGAAGAGTTGCAATTAAGTTGCATGAAGAAATGGCTCAGGGGAATGAAAAATCTGTTGTCATTTGTAGGCCAAATGTTGTTACTTATACTACTATAATTGATGGTCTATGTAAGGTTGGGTTATTTAAAAAGGCGAGAAAGTTTTATTTGGAAATAAAAGGATCAATAATTAGTCCAAACGAAGTCACTTATACCACTCTAGTTCATTGTTTGTTATAATGGATCAAGGAGTGCAGCCTTTCATGGTGACTTTTAATGTGATAATAGATGAACTTAGCAAGAAAGGGAAATTAGATGAAGCAAATAGGTTATTGGAATTGATTATTCGAAGAATGTGGATCCTAGTGTTTATACTTGCAACATTTTAGTTAATGGTTATTGCTTAGTTGGTAGAATTGGTAATGGAAGGCAATTGGTAGACCTGATGTTATAAGATTTTAGTCTGTATCAAGAGATGATTTCAAAAGGAATTAGGCCTAATGTGATTACTTATAGCAGCCTGCTAGATGGCTTTTTTCTTAGAGCTGAGGTGAAAATGCACGAAAATCACTTGATGAGATACAACTTAACGGTGTTATTGGGAATAATCAAACATGCGAGGATCAAATTCTATGAATTATATAAATAAGGATTTGCATACCCGAATTAATTTTCAATGAAGCTTCTTCGAAAACGGCGTAAGATATTGACGTTAGTCTATTTCCATGATGCCATTCGTCTACGTACTAATTTCTATTTGGGAGACAGAATCTATGCATTGCTTTTGCAGAAGAAGAGGGGAGAAGTGGATCTGGATCCAATATCTCCCACTAACACATGACGAAAGACCCCCAAACCAAATACTTAGCCACAGAAATCTCATATATCAATACGTTTCATACTTGAAAATGTATCGTACGACCTCGCGAGCAACCTATACTTGAGAGCTAAATACTATGCATCTATTAGGAATAGTATAGCCATTTCAATCCGAATAAAACAAAAAAAATCATTAGGCTCGCAGCACCCTAGACTTATTTGATAACACTAGCTCCCTTCAATCCTTTATTTATTATTGTGTTATTTTCTTATGTATCCATGATCAAATCTAATCTCCCATATAAGTGACATGATCGGTCAACTAATAAACAAACATAACATGTAAGTCTTCCTCTTCTATTCGAAATTCTCAATTTAAACTTAGTGTTTTTCTAGTCATGTTTCATAGACCGAATCATGCATGACCATAGGTTCCAAGCTAAGATAACAATATTAAGAGTAAATATCAAATAACAATAAAGAGTCAAAGGGGACCAATATGAGGTAATTCTCATAAAGTCTCACACAGTGAAGGAGCAGGAATTCATCCTCTCACTACTTTAACTGGTCATCTTACTTATGCAACATGGTATGAACCATATGTTGTAGTATGTATTTTCTTTTCAAATGTCATTCACAACACTGTACAGATCTTAGTTCAGTCGCTATACCCAACGTCTAACCTGAGTTCTTAATCATCTTCACACTGGCAGGTATTTATCTATATTAAGAACTCACATCTAACATTCACAAGTTATTTGGATGTGGGAAATTCAAATCGGTCATTTTCAAATGTATCTATTCATAACCTCATCTTGATCAATTATCAAGGCAACATTTTTAACTTCAATAAACCTTTTCTTGAGAAATTTGTCTCCCAATGGTATGTTTTCTCAACATCACATTTCTCAAGAATAATGTCTCATCTTTGCTTGCTCTCCCAACGTCAAAGGTGATTGCTCATATGAGTGAGCTAATTTATAACTTGTGTGATATTACAATCTTATTGAGCCAAAAAAAACATGTGTATGCAATTAAAACCCGAGAATTTCTAGATACAAGTTTAAAACATAAAATAAACTTGAATTTATGGTTTTCAACGTTGTGTTACTAATACAATATATAAGTTTAACACTTATCAATCATAGTTTATGTAATCTAAGAGATTTAACATGTACAAGATATACTTTTCTTAGAATAATGTCAGTTAAAGGATCAGTGACCATACAATACGTAAAATTATATTGTGCGTTCATTTCCCTATTAAAAATGCAGTCTCTTATTACATTGTGTCTAGTGTTGATATATTTGGTTATCTTATAAAAGTTCAGGATCTTTTATTTCAAAAGATAATTATTGTTCCGATAATATCATCCTATTTACTCAGGTTCACGAAAAATCTTCTTAATCAAACAGTTTCTTGCATATTTATTAAACAGGCTATATACTAGGTTGTCGAGGTGGATACGACTACACATCTTTATTTCTTATTGCTCCAATATATAGGCCCTTTTGGTGTAAGAAAAACATAACCTTAATTTAATTTGTGTTGGTTTAAATACTTCACAAACTCGTATCTCAATAGTCAATCAAACGCAAATTCGATTCTTAATCACATAAAAATAATCCACAGAGCCTTTTAAAATATCAAAATTCTACATACAGCCTTTCAGCACTTTTTTCAACATTTACATATATCGACCACCAACCCAACAATAAAAATAAATATTCGGGCATGCACGCATCATAGCATACATAATACATCCAATGGTATTTGAATAGGTAACCATTGACATTTCTCTACTTCTATTTTAAGTTTTGGGACATATCTCTTTTGGCTCAATAATTCATCATTTGATATAGGAATATCAACGGGTTTACAGTATACCATATTGGATTGTTCTAGAATCTTTTGAATATTATACTCTTATGACAGAGTCAAAAGTTTCTTTGAACAATTCCTCTATATTTAAATTCACGATATGTAATTTGTTTTCTCATATCTTACAAATCAAAAAAAAAAAAATTATGGGCAACCATCCTTTGATAATTATCACTTCAAATCATTTCTAGTTATCTTTACTTCATCACACATATTGATAAAATTACAAATTTATCATCAGACTTTGTCACATAGACATGATGGTCTTGATTAATAATTTCAAAGTCATAACGTATTAAAACTTATGAAATTTTAAGTACCAGTATCTAGATGACAATTTTAGGTCATTCAACGTCTTTAAAGCTAGCACACTCTACGCTTCAGACCTATAACAACGAGAGTTATATCTCATTTCACACAGATTTCTTTGTCAAGTTTCTCACTAAGGAAAATTGTCTTTACATTCATCTGGTGTAATTTTAAATTTAAATGTGTTGCTATAACTAGAATTAATTATATTAAAGTAAATTTTATAAATAACAAAAATACCTTTCTACACAATCTATACCTTTTCATTAGGTATAAGTTTTTAGTATAAAGCAAAATTATATCTATTTATTGAGTAATCCATCTTACGACTAATACAGGAAACCTATTCATTCCCAATGAATTTTCAATCAGGTGGTAAATCAACCAAAAACTTATAATTAGTTTGTTTTCTATGTATTTCATCTCTTCTTCTAATGCATTTCAAATTTTCTTATCAAAGAATGAGACAATTTTTTTTTATTATTTCAGGTTTTTCATCATCTTGAGGAGTGATTATAAAAACTTCGTTTTCACTTCAAAACGTCACTTGAATATTTTTGGACATCCATTCCTATACAATCAAGGATTAATGCTCTCATTATCTGAAATAGATTAAAGTTTAATCTCAGTGCTCCCATTAGGTAGAGATGAATGAAGTAAACAATTGAGGATCATTACTCCCACTATCTGAAATAGGTTGGAGCTCAATTGCATTTGCTCCCACTATCTATAACAAGTATAGGTCTTATTTCTTAAAACTCAACTAATGGTCGTTAAGATATACCTATCCTCATTCTTTGTTCATCTCATTCAGATGAAACCTTTTATCAATATTATTTCTATTAAGAAAAATATCATCTATGAATCTAGTATCTCGTAATACAATTTCAGTTAATCTTCCAATGAAATTCTCCCTAATAAACACATACCCTTTGGAGTGTTCAACGTATTTGATAAAGATACATTCATTTCTTCTCAATCCTAATTGTTTAAACTTATAAGAAAAGTTATGAATAGACATTGCTAACTACTAAGGTTGCAATCAATTAACTTACGTTTTTTTTACTTTACCATAACTCATAAAAAGTGAAAGCAAATGGTTTAGTAAGCAATTGGTTAAGTATACAAGTAGTAATAAACATCATATCATCACAAAGTGACTTGACGAAGTGACTTGACATTTTGCTTGTGCCTTTATTGACTTAACCATTTCCAATAGAGTTCAATTACTCTTCTTTACTACACTGGTTTGTTACGAAGTTTTTTGGAATTACTATTTGTCATATTATTTTTTTTTTCATTATTCAGTTCCTTGAACTTTTTAGACAAATGCTTAAGCCCTTTATGACTTCTTAAAACTCTTATCTACTTTGTCTAATTGATTTTAAAACTCAATTATATATTGTGTCTAAAGCAGTCTACTGCTTCTAACTTATGAGAGATCAAGTAGACAAGATTGAATCAGACAATGTTATCAACACTAGTAATGAAATATGAGATACCTTCTTATTGGGAATAATTAAACATGTCAAGATAAAATTCTATGAATTCTGTAAATAAGGATTTGCATACCTGAAGTAATTTTTGATGGCGTTTCTTCGTATACAGCATAAGGTATCGACGTTAGTCTATTTCCACGATGCCATTTGCCTACGTATTGATTTCTGTTTTGGAAGACAGGATCTGTGCCAATTTATATGTTGGGTGGAGAATTCTTCCCTTTAAAAAAATGGCGTAATTCCTTTTGGGGAGGCAGTTAGGACTTTAAATAAGAGTCTGACTACCAATCATTAACCTCCAATAACTATCCTTTGGCAATTAAGAAAGCCAGGTAAGGTTGACCCGTCATAAGTGAACCCGTATCTAATATCTTCCACTCACATATAACGGAAGACCCAAACTAAATATTTAGCCATAGAAATCCCATATAACAGTACGCGTCATACTTGCAAATGTGTGGTACGATCTCGCGAGCAACTTACACTTGAGAGCTAAATACTATGCCTTTGTTAGGAATAGCATAGTCGCTTCAACCTGAATAAAACAAAAATAAAGCGTTAAGCTCGCAGCACCCTATACTTACTCGATAACACTAGCTCCCTTTAATCTCTCATTTATCATTGTGTTATTTTCCTATGTATCCATGATCAAGTCCAATCTCAATATAAGTGACATGATCGACCGACCAATGGACACATATAACATGTAAGTCTTCCTTTTCTACTCGAAATTCTCAATTTAAATTTAGTTGTTTTTCTAGTCATGTTCTATAGACTGAATTATGCGTGGCTATAGGTTCCAAGCTAAGATAGCAACACTAAGAGTAAATATCGAACAACAGTAAAAAGTCAAAGGGTACCAACATGAGGTAATCCTCATAGAGTCTCACACAGTGAGGGAATAGGGATTCATCCTCTCGCTACTTTAACTGGTTGTCTTACTTATGCACACATGGTATGAATCATATGCTACAGTGTATATTTTCTCAAATGTCATTCACAACACTGTATAGATCTTAGTTCAGTCTCTACACCCAGCACCTAACCTAAGTTCTTAATCTTCTTCACACTTGCAGGTGTTTATCTATATTAAGAACTCATATCTGGTATTCACAAGTTATTTGAACGTGAAAAATCCAAATCGGTCATTTTCAAATGTATCTATTCATGAATTCATCATGATCAATCATCAAGCGACATTTTTATTTTAATAAATCTTTTCTTGAGAAATTTGTCTCCTATTGGTATGCTCTTTCAGCATCATATTTCTCAAGAATAATGTCTCATCTTTGCTCTCTCTCTTAGCGCCAAAGGCGATTGCTCGTGTGAGTGAGCTAATCTCTAACTTATATGACATTACGATCTTGTTGAGCTAAAAACGATGTGTATGCAATGAAAACCCAAGAATTTCATAGCGTAAGTTCAAAACATAAAATGAGCTTGAATTCATGGTTTACGATATTGTGTCACCAGTACAATATATATATAAGCTCAACATATATCAATCATAGTCTACGCAATCCAAGAAATTTAATATGTGCAAGAAATACTTTTCTTGGAAGAATCTCGATCAAAGGATTAGTGACCATACAATGTGTAGAATTATATTGTACATTTATTTCCCACTTGGAAATAGAGTCTCTTATTACGTTGTGTCTAGTGTCGATACATTTAGTTATCTTAGAAAAAATTCAAAGTCTTTTATTTCAACAAACAACTATTGTTTTGGCAATATCATCTTGTTTACTCAAATTCACGAAGAATCTTCTTATTCAAACAGTTTCTTGCACATTTATTGAATAGGCTATATACTAGGCTTCTGATGTGGATATGGCTATGCATCTCTGTTTCTTATTGCTCCAACATATAAGCCCTTTTGAAGTAAGAAAACATAGTGGTAATTTAATTTGCATTGGTCTAAATTCTTTCTCCAATTGGTATCTCAATAGTCAATCAAACACAAATTTAATCTTTAATCACATAATCAGTCATCCATAGAGCCTTTTAAAAATATCAAAAAAATTTCTACATATAGCCTTTCAGTGCTCTTTTGAACATTTACTTATATCGATTAACCAGCCCAATAATAAAAATAAAACTATGGGTATGTATGCACCATAGCATACATAATACATCTGATGACATCTGAATAGGTAACCTTTAACATTTCTCTGCTTCTATCTTAAGTTTTGGGACATATCTTTTTCGGCGTAATAATTCGTCATTTAACATAAGAATATCAACAAATAGTATACCATATTGGATTGTTTAGAATTTTTTTGAATATTATACTCTTATGACAGAATCAAAAGTTTTTTTGAACAATTTCTCTAAATTTAAATTCATAATATATAATCTGTTTTCCCACATCCTATAAGTAAAAAATATGGACGACCATCCTTTGATGATTATCACTTACTTCAAATCATTTCTAGCTATCTATATATTATTATACACATTAATAGAATTACAAATTTGTCATCAGACTTTGTTACATAGACATGATAGTCTTGATTAATCACTTCAAGGTCATAAGTTATTAACACTTATGAAATCATTTCAAATTTCAAATACCAGTATCTAGATGACAATTTTAGGTAATCAACGTTTTTAAAACTTGCACACTCTGCGCTTTAGACCTATAACAATGAGAGTTATATCTCATTTCATGCAGATTTTTTTGTTAAGTTTTCTACTGAGGAAAATTGTCTTGATATTCTTCTGGTGTAATTCTAAATTCAAATGTGTTATTATAGCTAGAATCAAACATATAGAAGTAAATCTTATAAATGATGAAAATGTCCTACATAATCTATACATACTCATTGGGTATAAGTTTTTGTTATAAAGCAAAATTGTATCTATTTATTGAGTCATCTATCTTACGACTGATTCAAGAAACTAATTCATTCTCAATGAATTTTTGATCCAGCGGTAAGTCAACCAACACCTAGAATTGATTTGTTTTCTTTGTATTCCATTTTTTCTTCCAATGCATTTCAAAATTTTCCTATCAAGGGATGAGACAATTATTTTATGTTTTTCATCATCTTGGGGAATGGTTATGAAAATATCGTTTTCATTTCAAAACGTCACTTGAATATTTTTGGCCTTCCACTCCAATGCAATTAAGAATTAATGCTCTCACTATTCGAAATAGATTAAAGTTTAATCTCAATGCTCCCACTAGGTTGAGATGGATGAAACAAGTAATTGAGGATCATTACTCCCACTATTCGAAATATGTTGGAGTTCAATTGCATTTGCTTCCATTATTTAGAGCAAGTATAGGTTTTATATCTTAGAACTCAACTAATGGTCGTTAAGATATACTCATCCTTATTTTTTTCTCATCTCATTCAGTAACATCGTCTCTATTAAGAAAAATATTCTCTATGAATGTAGTATCTCTAACACAAGTTTAGTTAATCTTCCAACAGAATCCTCCATAATGAACAAATATCTTTTGGAGTGCTCAATGTATCTGACAAAGATACATTCATTTCTTCTTAGCCCTAATTGTTCAAACTATGGGAAAAGTTATAGATTGGCATTGCTAACCACTAAGATTACAATTAATTAACTCAGTTTTTCTATCTGACCATAACTCATAGGGAGTGGAAACAATTGGATTAGTAGGCAATCGGTTAAGTACACAAGTAGTAATAAATATCATATAATCACAAAGTGACTTGACGTTTTGCTTGCGCCTTTATTGACTTAATCATTTCTAATAGAGTTCAATTACTCTTCTTCGCTACACTAGTTTGTTGCAAAATTTTGGAATTACTATTTGTTATACTATTCCTTTTTCATTACTCAGTTTCTTGAACTTTTTGAACAAATATTCAAGATCTCGTTGAGTTCATAAAACTTTTATCTATTTTATCTAATTCATTTTCAACCTTAATTATATATAGTGTCTAAAGCAGTCTACTGCTTCTAACTTATAGGGGATTAAGTAGACAAGACTAAATCAAACATTGTTATCATCACTAATAATGAAATATAAGATACATTCTCAAACTTTAAATTTATAGGAAAACATATACCTAAGTATATAGATTGCAAAGGAAGCCAAACTCTTATAGCTTTGTCGAATGGTTTTCTAGAAGTTTTTTCAACTAAGCAATGCTTACATTTGGACAATTGTACTTATGTGAAAGTTTCTAATAAACTTTTATAAGCCAATTTATTCAACTCATCTTGGCGAACGTGCCCTAATTTGACATGTCATATATTTGCATTTATATTCATACATATAGGGGAAACAAATAATGAAAAACTTAACATTGTTAAAATGTAAGGTGACAAACACAATACAACCATTCAACCAACAAGCCAAATATATAAAAGTCAGTTTTATCGCATTTCAATAAAGCAACCAAAGAAATTCAAATTAGATCCTAGTTTAAGAAGGATAAGTACTTTGACCAAGATTCGTTGAATATTTAGAGCATATTAGATTTCGTGTAGTTATGGGATTTGACTATCCCGCAAAACTCATTTCCTCATGTTTATTCCTCTTACTATAACTCTTGTGTTATTGTCAACATACATCCAATTCACTTTATTCAAAATTCGATAGAAATTTATTAAAGATCTTCTATCATAAGTTACTTGGTCAATGGCTTTTGAGACCATAATCCATGTTGGACAAATACTTAGTTAATGTCATAGTACTAGAAAATAAAGTTTCATCACTTTATGTTGAACAAGACTATCATTTTCAGCTTCATTCATTCACAGACGATATAATCCTTATTGCTTTATTACAACTATTCATCTTGTTTTCATATCTTTTTCCAGTGCTTTTGCCACTCTCCCATTTCAATTTATTGTTCTTATTCTTTGAGCATTATACGATCTCTTTCCCGTATTAAGACTTGAGCCACTCACTTTTAAAAACTTGATTCTGTAACATAAGCACAGAGACCAAGTTCAATTGCCTCAAGAGCACTTGTCTTCTAATTCTGTGTGGCAAGAACAATTAACAAAAGTCTTTCTTTCCTCATTGTGGGGTCATATGCATCTTCATATGCTCCCACTATCAGGAAGAGATTACTTTTCTAAATGAACCTACTATCCATGTGTCAGGTTATGCCTAACTGACTTCAATTCCATTATCAAATTTGACATCAATCAAATGCAACAATCAACTGTCTTTATTCGGGGACTGTAGTTCCTCCAAACGTTTCAATCTGAAATCATACTTATGGCATATGCAGTTGAACATTACTAGTACTTATATACTAGATTGTTGTTCATAAAACCGATCAAGATATCACACGAAATAAGTCTTGCTTCTTACATGTGTGATATGCATCCACATCATGTTTGTGTAAGGCACTAATTTGTGTTTCTATCCCTTAGTCAGTCGTCACTCTATCTCAACCTGATCTATAGTCTCCAAAGCCTTTTGCTCAACTAGGATATTATGCATTCTCAATGCCACACGTTGTAATTATCTCTATTCAATATCATTCTCATTCAAATTAGCCATTATTTCTTGGGATGTTATGGTTAACTAGATCACAAAGACATATATATTAGACATAACACTATTAACACAATCAAATACATATCAATTGTCACAATACGTATTAAAATTTAAAATATCTCACATAAGACATAGAATCGAAAGTTCACTACGTTCCCAATTATCTTCTACGACACAAATGTTTGATATTTTAAACTTTAATCTAATTGCATCAATATTAATTCTAAATGAGAATTTCATTAAATTTTGTCAATCTCGGAATTTTCACATTTAACAAATATATAATACAACGAATGCATCATTTATTTTGACTAGGACTATTTCATCTACCTGTATGGATCTCTGAGTCACTTTATCCCTGATAAAGTCTTTATGAAATTTGCGATTGGTTAAATACCTCGCATTTCGTTAATTTTGGGAATAACATCAAGGTAGTGGATATCCCTTCGTACATTACTAAGCATTGCTCCATAGCAAGCTGTAATAAATCCACCTATCCTAAAGATTTCAAATTCTTGTCCCCAACAAGATCATTTATTACGAGGCTCATATTCATGCATGGATATTATTAGACTATATACTATCTCTTTTCCAATTAAGAGAGCTCAATAGATTATTAATAGTCTTAATATGCAATGTGATGGTCCCTAGTTAACAAAATTATATAAAGTAGAAACATGTATTTCAAAACACCAATATGTGTTTTCGGGAGTCAAAATGAGATATTACATGTCTTTATACACTATAAGACCCATGGAACACATCTCATATATAGATTCGAGCACTACACAGCTTCAAAGGATTAAAAAATAGATTCACTTGCTAAAACAAGCTGGAAAGGAGTATTCATGCGTTATCACATGCCAAAATAAGGTTATACATCCTTCACACATTGAATCGATGATGCATGTGCCTTTACGTGTTGTAAAAGAGTTTGCATGCGCCTTCACGGTTAGGAATGAATCAAACGCATCGTCATGTTCCCGAATAAGGCTATCACATGCTTCCACGTGCTCACACACATCAATTAATGGTACGGTCAACCTTTTAACTATTAATTGATGGATCTTGACTAATCCATTGACCAACGGGTTTAGTAATCGAGTTTTCCTAACCCGATTTTGACTCGATTCTACGTGATGAACCTTAGTTTTCTATCTATTCAATTGATCAATTTTTGGTGACTTTCTTGCAACGGCGTCATAAGGCTTTTGTTGCCTAGTCAATGGTGAGCCTTATCGTTCCAAGTTTCGGCACCAATGGCACCAAAATCCATCGAAACGGTGAGGAGGAAAAACACACCTTTTATTCTTAGTTTTGGGTCGATTTCCATTGATTCCGACATTAATTCAAGTCATTTTTAATTTAAAACATGTAACACCATTCCAATCATTCATCCAAGATATTTCCCAACATCAATTTCATGCAATTTTGGCCAAATTAAATAAGTGCCCAAAAACAAATTTTTAAATCAAAATTCAATATACAGATTCTAATTTGCACAACATACATAATACGATTCACATAAAACATAGCAAATACGTATCTTAGGCTTTGATACCAATGTTGGGAATAATCAAACATGTCAGGATCAAATTTTATGAATTTTGTAAATAAGGATTTGCGTACCTGGATTAATTTTCGATGAAGCTTCTTTGAAAATGGCGTAAGGTATTGACGTTAGTCTATTTCCACGATGTCATCTTACGTACTGATTTTATTTGGGAGATAGAATATGTGCACTGCTTTTGTAGGAAAAGAGGGGAGAAGTTTCCTTTGGTAAAAAAAACGTTATATCTTTTTGGAGAGGCAATTTGGACTTTAAATAAGAGTCCAACTGCCATTATTAATCCCTAATAACTACCCTTTGATAGTTAAGAAAATCTAATTGAGTCAACCTGTCATAAGTAGACCCAAATCCAATAGGTGCTTTGCCTAATTCTTGGACATGTAGCATTTTCGTTAATGGACTTTGCAAGAATGGATATGTTTTGGAAGTAGTGGAAATGTTTAATTCTCTAGTAACTAACAAGCTTGCACTTAGCCTTAAAAGCATGAATTCCCTCATCGACGGATTGTGTAAAGCAAACAGAATCGAAACTGCTTGGGAGCTATTTCAGAAATTTTCAAAACATGAAATCCTTATGCCAAATGTTGTAACATATACTATTTTGATCAATGGTCTTCATAAAAGTGGATTACTAGAAAAAGTAAATAAGTTGTTATATATGGAGGAAAAAGGTTGTGCTTCAAATGCATTCTCATATAATATGCTCATTTCTAGTTTCCTTAAATATAATAAGATACCAAAAGTTTTTTAGCTCCTTCATAAGATGGTAGACAAAATTTGACATCGACAGAATTTACAATGTCTTTAGTCATTCGTTCACGATTGAAGGACAAAAATTATCATGAATATTTGAACCAGATTCCACAATTTCCAGTCCAAAAGCCATTTTGAAGTTTCTAGATAATGAATAATGCACTTTTTCAAAGCAGAATCCTTATTAGGAGGCCATTTTTTATAGCATTTAAATCAAAACCTGCAAAAGCTATGCCTATATCTAATTATAAACCCTAAAAATAATTTGGTATTCCTTACTAGCTATTAGAAATTTTGCTGTGAGAACTCTTCCATGTTATCCCTATAGAGGAAAACTCTATAAATGACATATAGAAGTCTAGGAAGTGTTGTTCTTTCACTTAGAGAAGAAATGGAAAAAGTGGGAAAGATAAAAACAAGAAAAAAGAGAAAATCTTTAATGGGGCATATTCACATACAACGTTACTCTGTTGTTGTCTTTTTATTATAATTTTTTTTTATGCGAGATAACTAATTAGTAATAGGTTTGAATTTTACTGAAATATCATTCAAAATTTACTTTAAATTGCTAAAATTAGAAGCTTAATACTATTTTGGCCCTGTGCATTTAGCTATGAACAATGTACAAGTTCACTGTTTGTTATGAAATCTGTAGTTTCTCGAGCAAGAGTTGAAGCTTTGTAGATATATTTATGTGTTGTTGCTTCATAAAATTCTATTTCTTAAAGCATGTTGTTTCTGTCCTTTGTTAAGTATATAAATTTTCCACCTAAAACAAGATGGTATTGTTCATGTTCTTTTTGCTTTGCACATTTGTTTGACATTAGAAACTACCTATACTTTTTTTAAAGAAATACATGTTATTGTATTCTTTTTTATAAAAATTTGGTATTTATAAAAAAATCCTTGCATTTTTCATATTTATATGTGTACCCATGTTTTCGTTTCCTATATTTTTGAGAAAATACATTTTAACGTTTTTATTTTTGCATTTCCAATTTTAGGCCAATGTTTCATTATCTCTTTGTCAAGAAAACTCTATCTAGGAAGAGACAGCAATGATGTCGGAGATATCGTCATCTCTTCTTCAAGTTATCATTGTCACCTGAAAAGGAAGAAAGGAAACTAGAAGATTTTAGGTTTTGGGGGGAGGGGAAGGGTGAGGGAGTGATCACTTTTGAAATTATAAGATTTTTAAAACTAGAGAGAAAAATGTGATAAAACTTATATTTTTAAAAAAAATTTTAATAAATAACGGTTTTATCTCTAACTCTAATTAAAAATTTTAACAGAAATTAATTCATAGATAGATGTTTAGGTTTTTTAAAATTGAAGGGTGGAACTTTGGAATTTTACTATATCTTAGGTGGGAACAAGTCTTTTGGCCTTTTATTTTTCGTGCAAAGATTGGGATCGGTGTTAGCTTATATAGATTTTTTAAGAAAAGTAGTGAGGCAAAATACATACCTTTTTATTCCTCAAACAAGAATATATAAGTAACAAATATAAGTAAGTCTCATAATCATTTATGCATGAATTAACTTCTAAAAGCATAACTTTTACAACCATTAAACCCACTACATTATGACCATTATCACTAAAATTAAATATTATGACATGTGAGCTAGTTTCTCAATCCATGAGCATTATGACATATGAGTATTGTATAAATTAAATACTCAATCCATGATTCTTACAACTATTATAACATATGAGTTACTTGATTATAAACTAAACTTAAAATTTACCATTAGTTACATTTTTATTAAAATTACGTGAACAAAATAAACTTGCTATTGTGACAAGCAAAGTGTCACAACTTTAACACTCCTTATTGACACTTTTGCTGGAAACACCAAGTCACTTTCTCAATGTTTCAAACTTTGTCGTGGGCAAAATGTTGGTTAGAATGTATGCAAGTTGATTTTCATATGAATAATAAATCAACTTGACATCTTCTTTTTCTTTATCTCTCACATAATAATATTTGATCTTCATGTGTTTTGTTTTGCCATGAAAAAAAGGATTCTTCATAATAGCAATGGCTAATTGGTTGTCATACAAAATTTCAGTAGGACTATCCAACATCTGAGATAGATCATTCATGATCTTTCTTAAGCAAATGGCTTGATTGACTATTCTAGCAGCTGCAACATATTCAACCTTTGCAATTGATTGAGCAACAATATCCTACTTTCTTGAATTCCAATCGAACACACCTAAGCCAATTGTGAATAAATAACTAGATGTGTATCACTATAACTGTATCCAATTAACTTAGACCCTTAAGCCTTTTTGAACCAGATTTCCACATCTTTAGTGCCTTTAACATACCTCAACACCTTTTTAGCAACTTTATAATGCAATTCACTTGGACTCACCATAAATCTTGAAAGAAGGTTTGCTTTAAACATAAAATCAAACTTTGAGGTAGTTAAATACAATAAATAACCAACCAAGCTTCTGAAAACTCTTTCATTTGCTTTTTCAGCACCATCATTCTTACTCAAATTTTCATTTAGTGCCAATGAAGTACTAACACTCTTATTGTTCTCTATCTCGAACTTTTCTAAGATTTGTTAAGCATAAATTTCCTAGCATATAAAATTCCTTGACCAATTTGTGAAATTTTGTGCTAAGAAAATATGACATGTCTCTTAAATTTGTCATTTCAAATTCTTTATCATTTGTGCCTTGAACTCATTTACTAACTTGACACTACTTCCAATCACCAACAGGGTATCAATATAAAGTGACACTATCAAAATATCATCAACATAAAAAGTATGCTTACTTTTGCTTCTTTCAAAATTCAAGTTGCTAAAGTACTCATCAATTATGTTGTACTATGCTTTTGCAGCTTGTTTTAGGTCATACCAGGCCTTTATGAGCAAATGGATTTTATCCTTTTGGCCTTTCATAATGAACCTTTCAAGTTGCTTAACATAAATTTCTCCAATTAAATAACCATTGAGAAAAGCTAACTTTACATCTAGTTGGAATACCTACAAAGAATTTTGAGTTGTAGGTGGAAAGAGAAGTATAATATTATCATAGCTTGCTACTGGAGCAAATGTATCTGAAAAATTAATATCTGCTTGTTGTGAGTAACCTTTCGCAACTAGCCTAGCCTTTAGGTTGTTTATAGAACCATTAAATTCATCTTGGTTCTAAAAATCCATTTTAGGCTAATCACTTTTCTATATTCTTGGCTTTCTATAGCATCTGAATCATCTCATTTGGAGCTCATATGAGAAAATTATGCCCAAAATACAGATACACGTCAAGACTGTCCAGAAATTGTGAAATTAATTTCGTTTTTTTTCAAATGCCTCCAAATGCTACCTAAATCAAAATGTAAAGTTAATAAGTATAATTTGGCAAAAAATAAACATAAAGACTAAGTATTAAGGAGTAAAAATATAACATTATGCAATCTTATCAAATTCCCCCACACTTAGTTTTTGCTCGTCGTCGGGCAAAACTCTAAAACTAATAAGTCAATAAAAAAAAAAACAAAGTTGCAACATTACCAACAGTAAACAACCAACCTTTTCAAAACTCACAACACATCATGAACAAAATTCTTAAACAACTTACAATTATTGATAAGCAATTTCACTTGAAGATGGAGCAAACTAAACAGGCAGACCCTCACGGAAATAACATTCACTCTCATGTGTTTGAAGGGTATATGTTTCACTCAAATTCTTTCCAACGGAAATGATCTACCATAGGCTTGCATATCTTCTCATTCTCCACCACTAGGATCACATGCCTGATACAAATCATAAGGACTTTCCACAAGTTGTAATAGGGTTAGGTTTCAAGGCAGGAAACAATTTGGGAATGTAGCTCAAAAGCCATCGAATCTAGTAAAGCAAACACTTATTCAATGTCAAGTTTGGCCATAAAAGATATGTAAGACCAAAAATCTCCATCAGTAGCTTCTACCTTTCTATATATTATATATGAATAACCATTTTTCTTGAAAATTTAGGAAGGATTAATAATTTTGAATTCATTGAAAACATTTTCCTCCAACACTTTCCCTTCTTTTTTTTTTTTTTTTGAATAATGACGACTTCATCAACCATGGAGATCACATAATGAAAATGAAAACATGCTCCATTTCACTAGTCATAGCCATACCAAAAATACGAACACCCCCACACTTATTTTTTTTTCTTTTTGTACAACCATTCAATAACAATGATGAACAATGCTCCACTAGTCCTCAAGCTAGGTATAAACATTGTGTTTCAGGTTAAAGGCTTGTAATGTGGGTTTATAACAAACAAAAAATGGCCAATAAAGCTCAAAAGGGTTCAACAAAGGGAAAATTAATCACAAGGCAGGCTATTTGGCTAATGTAGTTCAATGTCAAAGAGGGTCTTAATCACATTCATGTCCAATGCATAGGTCAATGTAGCCTCGAGGAGAATCAAGGCAAGTTCTGGAGAAACAAATCCATGGAATAATATCACTCATGAAAAGAAAAAAAAAAGACTAATATAGATGTGTCAGTCTATGGCTCAAAAATCTCACAATTCAATGCCTACCAAATTTAGTCATTACCATTCTCAAAGAAACAAACTATACCAATTAATCACAAATTGCAAGACTACTTGTTTAATCATGTTATAAATCTTTCAAGCTCAATTGAACCTTGCTCATGATATCCATAACCATAAACTATTGACACATGCAAAAACAAAAGCAAAAACTTAATTTTTTATTTTTTTTTCATTTTGAAAAAAAAAAAACACAAAACACACTTTATTTTTAAATTAGTTTAAAAAAATCAAAAACAATATTCCAGAATAAATGAAAAAACATAACCTAAATCCTTTCCCCTACACTTAAAACTGGCGTTGTCCCCAACATAAGGTTAAATGCAAAGAAAAGGCAAATAATAACCAAAACAAAAATGCAAAAATAAAAAGAAAATGGAACGAACTCCCTTTGGGTTGCCTCCCAAGCAACGCATTTGTTTATTGTCTTTGGCTCGACTTAATACTTCCTTCTTCAATCGGAATAAAATGGATCCTGGAGGTTCACTTCTGCCATATTCTCTACTTGGAAACCTTCATAAAAAGGCTTAAGTCTATGGTCATTCACCTTGAATATCTTGGAAGTTGCTAAGCTTTGAATTTCAATTGCACCATGAGGAAAAACATTAGTAACAATAAAAGGTCCAATCCAATGAGAACGCAACTTACCAGGAAATAGACGAAGTCGTGATTGGTATAGAAGGACTTTTTGACCAATTTTGAACTCTTTCGTATAAATCATCTTGTCATGAAAAGCCTTCGTTTTCTCTTTGTAAATTCTTGCATTTTCATAGGCATCATTGCGAATTTCCTCTAACTCTTGTAGCTGCAACTTCCTATGTTCTCCACTTTCATCCATCTTTATGTTTAAACTCTTGATAGCCCAATAAGCCTTATGTTCTAACTCAACTGAAAGGTGGCATGATTTCCCAAACACTATCCGATAAGGTGACATACCAATAGGTGTCTTATATGCAATCTTATATGCCTACAAAGCATTATCTAATCGCAAACTTCATTCCTTCCTACTTGGGTTAACTCTCTTTTCAAGGATAGACTTGATTTCTTGATTTGATACTTCCACTTATCCACTAGTCTGCGGATGATATGCAGTTGATATCTTGTGGGTTACACAATACTTCCTTAGCAATGCCTCCATGTTTCTATTACAAAAATGGGTGCCTCGATCACTTATTAGAGCTTTTGGAATTCCAAATTTGGAAAATATGTTAAACTTTATAAAATCTATAACAACTTTAGAATCATCAGTTCGGATGGCTTTAGCTTCCACCTATTTCCATACATAATCAATAGCAAGCAAAATATAGATAAAACCGTAAGACATAAGGAATGGCCTTATGAAATCGATGCCCACACATCAAAATTTTCACAAAATAGTATGGGGGTTTGTGGCATCTTAGTCTTTTGAGAGATATTACCTGTCCTTTGGCATTGATCACATGACTTACAAAAAGAATATGAATCTGAAAATAAATTCAGCCAATAGAAACCATACTCAAGCACTTTTCTCGTTGTTCTTATTGCTCCGAAGTGACCTCCACAAGTATAAAAATGACAAAAGGTTAAAATGGAAATAATTTCATTATCAGGAACACGCCTTCTTATCACTTGATTTGCACAATGCTTCCATAGGTATGGATCATCCCACACATAGTGCTTGGCATCACTCTTGATCTTATCTCTTTGAGCTTTAGACAAACCATAAGGAATTATGTTAGTAACCAAATAATTCACAATGTGTGCATGCCAAATAATGTCGTACTTGTGCAAAATAACTATTCGTCAAGGAACGTTTCTTGCAGAGGCATTTCATCTTTCCCATGAACCAAACGACTTAAGTGATCAGTAACACGATTTTATGTTCCTCTTTTGTCTTTAATCTCCAGATCAGATTCACTTAAGAGAAGTATCCATCTTATTAATCTTGGTTTTGACTCTTTCTTTGTTATCAAGTAGCGAAGAGTTACATGATCAGAATAAACAATAACTTTAGTACCAAGCAAATAAGATCGAAATTTTTCTAAAACAAAAACAATAGCTAAGAGCTCTTTTTTTGTAATAGAATAATTTCTTTGGGCATCATTCAATATCCATGAAGCATAATAAATGGCATGAGTCGTTTTTCCAATTTTTTGACCCAAAACAACGTCTAGTGCATAGTCATTTGTGTCACACATTATCTCAAAAGGAATGTTCCAGTCAAAGGGCTGGAGAACTAGGGCAGAAATGAGAAGTCTCTTTAGCTTATCAAATGCTTGTTTACATTCCTTATCAAACTCAATGACTACTTCCTTTTGTAACAACTTGTATAGGGGTGATGCTATTTTGGAGAAGTCCTTGATGAATCTTCGATAGAAACCTGCATGTCCAAGAAAATAACGAACTTCTTATACACTAATGGGGTAAGGTAAAGACTGGATAATATCAATTTTAGCTTTGTCAACCTCAATTCCCCTAAAGAAAACAATATGACCCCAAACAATACCTTGTTCAACCAAAAAATGACATTTTTCAGAATTTAATACAAGGTGAGTTTTTATGCATCGTTTAAGAACAAGTGTAAGGTTATGCAAACAATCATCAAAGGAATCTCCATAAACTATAAAATCATCTATAAAGACCTCTATGATTTGCTCAATATATTTAAAAAATATGCTAACCATAAATCTTTGGAAAGTAGATAGGGCATTACAAAGCCCAAAAAGTATGTGACGATATGCAAATGTCCCAAACGAGCATGTAAAAGTCATATTTTCTTAATCTTTTGGTGTACTAGCAATCTGAAAATAACCTGAATAACCATCAAGAAAACAATAATAAGAACAACCAGTTAACCTCTCAAGCATTTGGTCAATAAAAGGTAAAGGGAAGTGGTCTTTGTGGGTTATAGCATTTAATTTTCTATAATCTATACAAACCCGTCACCCATTCTGAACACGGGTGGGTACTAACTCATCATTTTGGTTTTTCACCATAGTCATTCTAGTTTTATTATGAACCACTTGAACTGGGCTAACCCAATTGCTATCTGAAATAGGATAAATCATACCAACTTCGAGAAGCTTAAGAATTTCTTTCTTCACTACATCCATCATAGGCAAGTTTAATCTCCTTTGTGGTTGACAAGATGGCTTTGCTCCTTCTTCTAGCAAGATACGATGCATACATGTAGATGGACTAACCTTTGATATCTGCAATCGTCCACCCAATAGCCATTTTATGCTCCTTAAGAACCTGCACAAGTTTTTCTTCTTGTATTGCAGTGAGTTTGTTTGAGATGATAATGGGTAACGTTCCCCCATTTCTAAGGAACACGTACTTAAAATGACTAGGTAAAGGCTTTAATTCTGGAATGGGAGCCTGTAAAATAGAAGGTAAAGGTTTTACGTCAGAGACTGGTAACGCGATATAATGAACATTACCTTGTTGTCATAACTCCAAGGATTCATTTAATGCAATTACTATTTCCTGCAAATCAATACTCAAAGCCAACTCCTCATTCTCTTTCTTAAGATGTTTACTAAGGGCAACTTCTAATTCATCCTTTCCATCCAATTCAAAAATCTCATGTGCTAAAGAATTAATAACATCAATAGAATATACAGGATTATCATCAGCAGGGTATTTCATGGCATCATAAATATTAAATTTCACCATAAAATTTCATGGTAAGTGTGCCACTATGGATATCTATTTTAGTCATAGATGTTTTTAATAATGGTCTTCCCAACAAAATAAGAGTTATTTGATCATTATTCTCCATATCAAGCACATAGAAATCAACAGGAAAAACTAAATTATTAATTTGCACAAGCACATCCTCAACAACACCCTTAGGATGAGCATTTGATCTATCAGCTAATTGAATCACAACACCTGTTTCATTCAGAGGTCTAAGTTTTAAAGAAGCATATACAGAGTATGGCATGACATTGATATATGCTCATAAATCTAACATAGCCTTCTCAAATCTAGTGTTCCTTATCATACAAAGAATAGTAAATGTACCTGGATCCTTACACTTTGCATGAAGCTTTCTCTTAATAACTGCAGAGACATTCTCCCCCATTCTTACCTTTTCACATCCTTTGAGTTTTTGTTTCCTCTTAATTATACATAATTCTTTCAAAAATTTAGCATAACGAGGTACTTGTTTAATAGCATCTAAAAGTGGAATATTTACCTCACATCTACGAAAAGTCTCATATAATTCTCTATTTTGCTCATCTTTTCAAGATTCTACTAAAGCTTAAGGAAAATGAGGTACCGGTTTATAATTAGAAAGAAGAGGAAACTTACATTTAGGTACGTTGTTACCATTAGGAACATCCTTTTTATCGATGGGAATAGAACTATCAGAAGTGACACTTTTCTCCTTTTCTTGGTCTGAAGGTGTAGGGGTGGTTTTTACTGGAATCTCAACCTCTTTACCATTTCTCAAAATAATTGCACTTGCATTTTCTCTTAGATTTACAATTGTTTGAAAACGTAACTTTCCTAAACTTTATGCCTCTAATCGACTAATTGTAATTGCCATCTGATACATCTAGTTCTCCAAACTTTGAATACTAGCTTTTGCCTCTTGTTGAAATTGTTTTGTCTCCTATTGAAATTGCATAGTGTTAGTAGCAAGAGACTTAACAATATCTTCTAAAGACATACCAAAATTAGAGATTTGGGGTGGTGGTTGTCTCGAAGGATATGATTGTTTATATTGCTGATTTACTTGTGAGTTTCCATAGCTAAAATTAGGATGATCCCTCAATCCTGGGCTATATGTGTTTGAATAAGGATCGTACTTCCTTTGTGGTTGTCCAGGAAATCCACCCGCCATATTCATTTGTTCTATAGGCTCTTCTTGAAGGGTTGGGTACATATCAGTTGGATACCCTGCTACTGAACAAATTCCACAAGCTTTCACTATTTGCATGTTACCTACAGCCATTTGACAAACAAGAGAGGTTAGACTAGCAATTTATTGTTCAAGGGAAGAAATATTTACCTCGTTAACATGTCTAGAAGGTGGATCAAGCCTAGTGTCGAATTGTTGAGAGTTGGCAGCCATGTTTGCAATCAAATTTCTTGCATCTTCAGGAGTTTTATCCACCAAAGCTCCCCCACTTGCAGCGTCAATCATGCTCCTTTAAGTGGGACAAAGACCTTTATAGAAATATTGAACTAAGAGTTGCTCACTAATTTAGTGATGAGGACAACTAGTACACGGTTTCTTGAAACGTTCCCAATACTCATACAAGGATTCCCTATTGTGTTGCCTCACACCACAAATTTCTTTTCCAATGTTAACTGCCCTTGAAGCTGGAAAATATTTCTCTAAAAATAATTTTTGCAACTCGTTCCATGTGGTAATACTTCCAAATGGCAAATAGTAAAGCCAATCCTTAGCTATGTCTTTTAAAAAGAATGGAAAGGCTCTCAATTTAATTTGCTCTTTTGTCACCCCTGTGGGTTTCATACTTGTGCACACTACATGAAACTCCTTTAAATGCTTATGAGGATCCTCACCTGCAAGACCATGGAAAGTGGGCAACAAATGAATTAGTCCTGATTTTAATTCAAAAGTAGTAGTAGCATCTAATGTAGGAAATTGAATGCATAGGGGCTGTTGGTTTAAGTTAGGGGCAGCAAGCTCTTTCAATGTTTTGGCCATGACTTCCTCTTCTGAATTGCTAGCAAATAGAGTTAGGTTGTTCTTTTCCAAATTTTTTTGTGCTTCCCTCCTTAATCAACCCACAGTCCTTTCTATTTCTGGATCAAACTCTAAGTTACCTTAATTAGAAGATCGAGTTACAACTATACACAATCAAGGAAATTCTAATAAACCACAAAAAAAAAAAATCAGAAAAAAAATTAAAATTCTATGCCAAAAATTAAAAAAAAAAATTCTATGCTGAAATTGAAATTAGCAATTTTTTTATTTTATTATTATTTTATTAAATTACAAAATAATAATAATAATAATAAAAGATCACAAAAGACAAAAAAAAAAATTAACTAGATCACTCCCAGCAACAGCGCCAAAAATTTGGTGTGCTGTCGTAGGCAACCAAAAATTAAAACCTATACTTCTAAAAATATAATATGATAGTGCAAGTAAAGGATCGTCCCATGAAGAGTGTCTAATCTAATTTCTATGCTAACGTGAGTAAGATTAAAAAGAGGGGGTTTGTTTATAACGAAATAAAAGTAAAGACACATCATGTTAGTTTTTAATAAATTTGAAGGATTGTCTTGGTGAGGTACCTCATTTAGCCATGATTTCATACTGACATGTCAGTATATTCTCTACAATGGCTGAAGTATTCCCTGGTGTGCATCATAGGTATTGTTGTCATCACCTTCACTGTAACATGCGATTCAAGTACAAGAAGAATGCAAAAGTCGCGTGGATGTATTGGAAAACAGCTAAGGCATACACGGAGTATGAATTTTGAGAGATAATGAAGTCATTGTCTCGTATACACCATGACACAACAACATACCTATATGAGATGGGTTTCAATCAGTGGGTAATGACATATTTCCCTAGGCATAGGTATAATATAATGACTATTAATATCGCTGAGTCATTTAATGCACTTGTTAGACACTCTAGAGGTTTGTCTATAATTATGCTTATCGAGTTCATCAGAGGTACATTACAACGATGGTTTTATGAAAAGAAAAATCATGCAAGTAAGTATATATTAGATATTATAACATGTTATAAATATGTGTATGCAAACTTATACTTAATTACTCACTATATCTTTTTGTATTTATATAATTTGTAAATACTTGCACCAACTTGATAACACATTCGACAAAGTAAAAGATTGTCAAACATGCGCAAAAGCCTTCAAACTTATAGGTGTGTCCTATTACATTTGAACAATACCAGGTTCTTGGTAGTGGTTAATATAATGTTCTGGTCAACCTTACGAAGTGGACATGAACATGTAGAAAAATTTAACTATCACAGATTCCTTGCATGTATGTCACTACTATTGCTAAATATATGAAGCTAATCACTTGCATTCAATAGATGCATCTATACTACAGCACCGCTTTTTACTGTACAATCTACATGGAGGTCATCAATCAATTAGGAGATCAATCAAATTAGATCCATCCAAAGGATGCAATTGTTATCCATCCACCTTTCATCCATCGTCGTCGCTCGGGACATCCAGCAAATTAAAACAAATGTCCTTCACAAGGAGAGATTGTTGAACAACTTATTTATAGTCGATATTACAAACCTAAACATATGAGACAAAATTGCAAGAGTCATGTTCTGATACCTAGTTCCGCACCACCAAGTTCAAGAAGTAAAAAGAAAGATGGAAGATAACTACACTTGTAATTGTACTTGTTCATTTTGATATAAAGTTATGACTGTACTTGTTACTTTAAATATAAAATTTGTAATTGTAATAGATTTTGATATAAAAGTTGTGATTTTAGTTGTTACTTCATATATAAAGTTTGTAATTGTAATCTATTATCTTTAAAATGTGTGATTGTACTTGTTAATATATCTATAAGATTTTGGTTTGTAATCGTTATATATGTCAATGTTGATTTCATATCTATTTTTAGTCATTTTTTGTTCACTATATCTATCACTTATAGTAATTATATAAAGGACAAACGCATGTAATTGAACCAACATATAAACATACTAATGCATAAAACATATGAATAAATAAACATATATAGATATACAAATAAGATATAATATAATGGTCAATTAATACCCTGAAAAAATAGTTGTGTGTCTAAATGCGTGTGTAGGCGTAATGAGTTCTCCCTTTCAAAACATAACGATCAGTCAAGTGCCAAGCACTCAATATATCATAACATAAACACACCACAATCACTTGATAAGGGCTCCTACTGTAGTATATCCATCACCCTATGTAATACAAAGGATCGTCCCGTGGAGTTCGGCCCGTGTGAGACCAAAATGATGTCGTAACTAGCAAATATGATATCATCAACATATACCCTAACATCGTTCAACTAAATAGCTTCTGGTCAATAGTATCACTCTGTAACAAGTCGTAAACTGTAATCTTCTACTCTTTCAAATCTAAAACCTCTGCTACCCAATATGCATTATCGAAGTTTATTAGGATAAAAACTTGTACATATTGATAAAATAGATATATTAGACCTTAATTCAATAATCCTTAAAAATAATTTAGATTCGAATACTGATTTCATCGACCACACCCCAAGGTTGCAAATAAAAGTCAAGGAGATAATCCACATCCACAAGTCGTGTGAAGAATGGAGGAAACTGGTAGTTATACTAATTTTTCACCTACACGACATACTCATGAAGGATGTGTGCAATAAAACAAGCCAAAACTATCGTATAGTTTTGACGGACCTTTGTAGTATCATTACGTTGTCCATGCTATAAAAACAGAAAATATAACATTATCATGCATCTGAACGATATTCTATACTAAAAAACAAAATTAATTGATCAAGTGAACTCACCTCGTCAAACAACCATCCGGATGTGTCCATGACTATACCCTAGAAGGCAATTTTGGTCTTCATCCTTATGTCGTACACCTCACATTTTTCGAAAATATATGGTTCTGCATACCATTTCTTAAAAATTTTCTCACACTCAGTACTCAGTAATTGAATAATCGGTATGGCCCATTAGATCCGTGGTTTCAATAGATTTATGTATGGGCTACGAATGAGTGGTCATTTCTTCAAAAGTTGACCACAAAGTGTACAGAAATACTATATCAAAACAAATAATATGTCATTTAAAATTATATTAACTCGTGAGATTTTTAAATTTATTTCAATATCTTTTGTAAGGCAAGCGTTATAGCAGGGGAATCCGTAAGTGAGGTCAGGTTGACTATATCAAATTTCAAGATCGACTAAAGTTAAATACATGAAATCAGTAAATAAATAATATACTTTTCAATTGTACTTATTAAAGTTATAATGAAAACATTTATGAAATTTCCCTACCTAAACTATGTCCTCCTTTGTCGGGAGTTAAACCACATCGTCAGTGACTTTGTCATCCTAATAAGTAACATCGATCACTTGTTTCCCTTTGCTTAGTGTACTAAGATAGACCAAACGGATATCCTATTATAACAACAAATAAAAAGTAAATGACAATTAATATTAATAAAAGTAACAATTTATATTGGTTAATCTAACATGTTACCTCAACCACCATAAAAGGTGATAATGAGAAATCCTCATAAGGTGATCCATCGTCATTGGTAACATCCTGTGACAAAATTAGCATTTCATATTGGTTAATCAAATTGTTTAACAAAAATTACAAAGTATATAGTTAACAATATACATATCTCTAATGTCGAAACAAATGTCATCATTGGATTCCCCCTCGATGTGGCCTCTTCAACACTAGGACATTGTCATAATGTTGATAGTAACAGGTTGATAGAGAATCGATAATCAAATGTGTAAATGAGATATAATATTAACAAACAACGTTATACTTATCGGAATCATCACAAAAGGTCTCAATAGGGAAACCGTGTAGGATGATCTATTATCGCCAATATTCTGTAACAATATTAACATTTTATATTAGTTAATTAAAGAGTTACGTCACAAAGATTAGAAGGTTTACATTAGATATTATAGTACATCTACTGTCAGAGCCGATGTTATCATGGGATTCCCCTTTGGTGCAACCTCAGAAACGCCAAGCCACTGTCACAATATTGATGGTAATAAGTTAACAGGGAATCAATCAATAGATGTTGAATTTAGATATAACATTTACAAACGACGTTATAATTACTTGAACTATCATAGAAAATGTCAATGAGGAAACTTTATGCGATGATTTGTCATCGCCCACATCAAAAATCAATATAGAATCCTCTTTAGATGGTCCCTCATCAAAAACTAATGTTGTAATAATATCAACAATCACGACTTAATAGAAAACTACAAGTATTTTTGAATTATCATTTCCAATATACTCACAATGTTTAACACTTACATCAATAGTAGGTGAAGATGGGATTGTCGGACCCCTTCTTGATAGTTCATCACAAGAAGACTTTAACAACATATATAATTATTATAGGGTTTATATGTTTATATATGTAAATAATTGGAATGTCTGGTAAATTATTAACTTTTTTAACCTATCGGACAATATCTATGTGGGTGATGAGATCATGTCTCTTCCGTATAAGTCATCATGTCCTCGATATGACTCATCCTATCCTCTATACCAATGAACCAATCTAAGATAAGATTTTTCCATTGAGCTAATATAGCATCAAAGTAATGAATGAAGAAATCTTGTCCACTAACGAGAGGATCGTCTGACGTGCATTCAGTGGTTAAGGGTATAATAAAGGGCTCCAATGATATGCACTTTTTGACAGGGGTTATAATAGGGTCATCGATACGACAAGGCTTAGTGGCAGGAAGCTGGACAGGAGCCTCAATATGAGACGGGGCAATGATCAGAGAAGTAACGTTAGGATACCCTGATGATACATCTCCTAACAAGGATGAGGGTGATGTGGACAAAAAAGATCGACTATCTGATATCCCTGTATATCGAACAATATCGTCATATCAATCTACAACTTTCTCCATCGGAGATAAAACTAATAGAAAATTAACATTATCCTGTAAATTTTTATTTAAGTGAACTTTATTATTATACCTTATACATATGTTAATCAATAACAAATTATTATTTACTACATATTCGGTGAAGATAGTTGAGATAAAATCTCATCTCAGAATGTTTTTTGTGTGTCATCTCAACATTCGGGTAGCTCCTAAAACTAGCAAGATATCCACCAATCGTATTAAATCAATTTTATTTTAATTGCAATTTTATTAAAATTAATAAATGTCATAATTACTTGGAACGCTAGTGGAAATCTCATGATACCATATTATTTCAACTAGTTTTCTTTCTTCTTTAGTAGGTCAAAATCCATAGAAATTCGGAAGATGTTATCACAAATTGAGTGATATGTCATCTGCCACACCCGTACTCCCCATGGGTATGCATTGAACCCATCAGGATGATCAGTCAATTATAATATCTTCTGGGGGATTGTTTTCCTCAAATCACTCTCTAATAACTCCATGTGAAGATAAAACAATAGTGCCAACTTTACTACATCAGTGTCATCCTCCCTCCATGGCCTTTGCTAGTAAACACGACTCAGATCAGCATATGTAAAGGACTTACACTATGAAAATATGTCTGGTGGATCCGATCTGTGGCCTTTGATGGAATATACATATCAATATCTAACATATAACTGAATCGAAGGTCTGTCATAATGGCAAACTCATACGGACTGAACCTCACATCAACCTCATTAACTCGAAACCATAACTTCTTTCTCGAGGTCATTTTATTTACCACTTTGAGGATGAAGGAGTGTATTAAAACCCCACTAAATTGACTATCCTTGAAGTCTAGAAAGTGTCCAAAATAGTTATGTCGAAAAATTTACAATTGCCGCTCTGTTAATATTTTCTTAATCACGACTCTCATATCTTTATATCCACGTGTAGTAACTTGAGCCTTGAAGTGTTTTTCTATAAGAAATCTCATTTCATCTTTGCCCTCATCCATTTTTCTCTTTTATCAAGCTCCCTATAACAAAATTAAATTGCGATCATATTAATTTTATATCAATTTTATATTATAAATTATTTAATTATGAACATAAATACATTATTCAAAAAAACGGACCTCAAATTTAAATTCTACACGTCAAAAAGCCTTTAAATGCAAAAATTTCAATTTACCCCTTATATGAAAAATATAAAAAAAAAACTCATAATTTTGCATAAAAAGCATTCTACCCTACTAAAACCAGCCACGCGAATTTATATGACAGATAACTTCAAAAAAATGCATTTTGCCCCCCACCATGCGAATTTGCGTGTCAACTAATTTTTCAAATTTGTAATTCTGCCCCACCACATGATTTACTGTTTAAAAACTCACATTTTGCCTCAACCACACAAATTTGTGTTGTCCAAAAAGTTTAAAAAATACACAAAACCTCCCTGTCTTTGTAAAATCTCACCACAAGAATTTGTGTGGTCAGTGTGATATTCGCGTGGTCACTGCCGAATTCGTGTGGTAGATTTCACCTCCCAAA
The DNA here is from genome assembly GCF_011075055.1 of Mangifera indica. Classification (NCBI taxonomy): domain Eukaryota; kingdom Viridiplantae; phylum Streptophyta; class Magnoliopsida; order Sapindales; family Anacardiaceae; genus Mangifera; species Mangifera indica. The sequence goes on from NC_058148.1 coordinate 772,523, forward strand.
CTTCATTTTTCAAACGCTATTTTAACAATAATCAACTCTACAACTAATCTAACACAAAAGCCCTAAGGAAATTTATCAAAATCACCAACAAATCAATTAATTTCATCAAATCTTTCAAATCAGAACCCTAACTCTAAACACCCAAATTTCACATCAAATCGATTAAATCTTGAATAAAAATGCATAAAGACATGACGAGAATTGTTTTACTAACCTTTTTTTATTCATTTTCGTCATAAAAAACGTCGTAAAAATCACCTAAGAAAACCAATCAGATAGAGTACGCGAGAATGTGTGGTGGAGAGTTTGTTTTCATGTGCTTGGGAACGATGACGCATCATTTTCTTCATTTTTGAAACGAAGAGCATTTTCATCTTTATAATGAAATAGAACATTTTCGTTTAAAATTCAAAAAGTTAGGCAATTTTGTTTTGCCCCTATATTTTGGGTAATTTAATTAATTTCCTTAAAACGTTTGACATGTTTTTCAAATTAAAATTAACATATGACTTTTCTAGGTGGATATAAAAATAAAATTTTTAAATTTAAAATTGGAGAAGCCATTTTATCAAATTTTGAGAGGAAATATTATTTTGGCGTAAATATGAATTTTCAAAACTTGTTAAACAAGTTGCTCGATATTACTTTAAATGGAAACAATTTTTTAATTAATGGAAAATTATATTTTAAAATCAAATATACGAAAATATGAAAATATTGATTTACCAAACCATAAATCAAATCCGATCCGGTTAGCAAATTTCTAAAGCTGAAACAGAGCCAGACAGTAGGCACTGGTGAACGAAAACTTTTGCAGGCCTTACGGGTTTGTAGAATTTATCGAAGCATTTGTCTATTTTAAATCTCTGCAAATTTGCGATTGCATTTTACATTCTCGTGTCCTCCTCACCTTACAGAAACCTCGACAAAGCCCACAAAAACCTTCTACAGTTCATGGCTTTCAAAACCCTGTTTCTAACGTCTCCATTTCTCCATGCCCTTCTCTGAAAGGTAATTTTTCATCTGTATTGACTCTTTTGCAGAACCTCACGACTTCAAGCACCAACAGTGAACTTCTTTATCCTTCCAAAAAAACCCATGAACAAACCCCACTTGCTAAGTTCCTTAAAGAAGCTTGTCGATCAGGTAAATTTACTCTGAATGAAGCTCTTTTCTGTTTTGATTACATGGTTAACTCGCAACCCATTTCTCCATTGTCATCATTCTTGGTATTGTTTAGTGCCCTTGCTAAGAAGAAGCATTATTATGAAGTGATTTTGCTTTATAAGAGGTTGAATTCAACTGGGTTGTCTCCAGATTTAATATCTTTGAACATTTTGATAAATTGCTTGTGTAATATTAAAAGGGTGTCTGATGGTTTTGGGGTTTTGGGATAATTTGGAAGCGGGGTTTTAGCCCCAAAGTGGTGACTTTTAATTGTTTGATTAAAGGTCTGTGTGTAGAGAGAAAGATTATGGAGTCGATGGAATTGTTTAAGAAAATGGTCACTGTTGGTTGTAGGCCTGATGTTATCACTTGCAACATTTTGATTGATGGATTGTGTAAAACAGGAAAGATAAATGTTGCCATTAAGTTGCACGAAGAAGTGGCTCAGGGGAATGAAGAATCTGGTGTTTTTTGTAAGCCAAACGTTGTTACTTATACTACTATAATTGATGGTCTATGTAAGGCTGGATTAGTTAAGAAGGCAAGAGAATTTTATTTGGAAATGAAGGGTTCAGGAATTAGTCCAAATGAAGTGACTTATACCACTCTAATTCATTGTTTGTTTTCTGTGTGTGATTGGGAGAATGGTAAAAGTTTATTTATTGCAATGATGGATCAAGGTGTGCAGCCTTCCGCGGTGACTTATAATGTGATAATAGATGAACTTTGCAAGCAGGGGAAATTGGATGAAGCAAATAGGTTGTTGGAACTGATGATTCAAAGAGGTGTGAATCCCAGCATTTGTACTTACAACATTTTAATGAATGGTTATTGCATGGCTGGTAGAATTGGTGATGCAAGGGAGTTGTTTGATTCTATAACTAGAAAGGGGTATAGACCTGATGTTGTTTGCTACAGTATTTTCATCAATTGGTATTGCAAGAATAAAAAAGTCAACAAAGCTCTTACTCTTCATCAAGAGATGATTTCAAAAGGAATTAGGCCTAATATGATTACTTATAGCAGCCTGTTGCGTGGCCTTTTTCTTAAAGCTGAGGTAAAACAGGCACGGAAATTACTTGATGAGATGCAACTTAATGGTGTTTTACCTGATTCTTGGACATATAGCATTTTCATTGATGGACTTTGCAAGAATGGATATGTTTTAGAAGCAGTGGAAATGTTTAATTCTCTAGTAACTAACAAGTCTGCACTTTGCACTAGGGGTGTCTAAGATCAACATTAATGTGGTTTTAAAACATTTTCAACTGAACTGAAAGTAGGGGCTTAGAAGAATTTAAATCAAATCAAATAATTTTATGCTTTGCATTAAACCAAACCAAACTAAAAAATATGATTTAATTCAATTTGGATTATGGGTTAAATAAAATTATTTAATTACAAATATTTTATATTTAATAAATAATAATTGAATTATAGTTATCAAAGATTTGAAATAAACATGTAAAATGAATTTGAAATATATATATATATATATATAAACAAGTGGTACACTTAATTGTTTATTAAAAAGTTTTGTCAAATATAATTTTATATATATGTATTTGAAAAAATACAATTTATAATTTGATTTAACTAGAAATTGCCTAAATTGTAACTCAAACCATAAATCAATTTTTTTTTAATTTTATTAACTTAAACCAAATTGTTTTATAAATTAAATTATAATTTTTAAAAAATTTAATCTGATTTTATGGTTTGAATTTAATTTCGCACATCCTTAGGTAGAACTATATTTAGACCATTGAAAATTTAATATTTCATTTTTGTCTTTTGGGATAAATAATTAATATAATTGTTAGTTAATATGGATAGTGTCACAGGGTAGCATAGCTTTTTCTCAAGCAAAAGTCACACAAAACAGCCCCTATCTTTCCCTATGATGTATGTAGTCAAGCACTTCACTTGACAGAGTCAGTTTTACTTGAATACCACATTATGTCATCGCAACATTTCAATACTTTTATTTATTGAATTCAACAAACCAACCAATTTTAAGTGATACAAAGGTACATTCAGCATACGGTTTACAAGAAAATAATTTCAACCTTTATTTGTAACAACGAAGGAAATGACAAATGATAATACATTCAGCACACACTCCTGTACATTATCACTTAAACACTTAATCTTGTTCAACATGATCCACTTGTATCACTTTGGTATACACTCAACATATTCATGCATTATTCCCATACATAATATAATTTACAAACATCCAGCCCATGTCTCTCACTCACGGACTACTCACATGCACACACCCTTGCCCTTACATTAGTCACTCATGCACACCACCTTTCCCATTCTTGCATACATTTCCCGTCACTAATGCACACACAACGCAATATTCTTGCATGCATCTCACGTTAACACTCAAGCACACACATTTCCCATTTCTATATGTTGTCCCTTACACATGTATGCACGTCCCTCATGCAGCCCACTCAAATGCATGCCCTTGCCACATGCACCTTGATGCACCCTCATGACACATGTTCCCCCACTTGTGCCTTTATGCCTTCACTTATGCATCCTCAGTCAAGGACGTCTCCAGCCCACTCCATAGTTGCAAAAACGCAGCAGTTACAGCCATCCGAGATTTGAATTCAAGCAAGTGGTTTTCTTACATAACCGCTCTCAACCGCCTATCCCAACTGCTTATGCAACTTCCCAGTGTAATTTCTTATCATTTTATGCTTATCAAAGTTCCAGCAATCCAGTTTACTTTCACAACCATGCAACTTTGATCACTCTCCCGCAACTTCACTGTTTACGCGCACACTGTTCCACACCTCAACGACACTATAGCTCAAATAATATTTCAAGCATTTCTTCACGACACTTGACCCATCTACAAACCCGTAATGCCAAAATCTCGCACATTGTCCCAACATGCCCATATATGTCTCTCCAATGCTTCTGCTTCTGCTTCTGCTTCTGCTTGAGTTTCGCATGCTTGCTTCTCACCCTCCACACGCCTCCGTGCCTCAAGTTGTGTGCTGCTCCATGCACTTGTGTCGCACCCGGGCGCGTGTTTACACCTCTGTGCATGTGCCTGCTCACACAACGTCTTGTCACCTTGCACTAGCCTTTCGCACATTTGGTCTCATCTTCAGGTCTCAATAGTTCGAGGTGTGACAGATAGTAAGACAAAAATTCATTTAAAAGAAGCTGCTTAGTGAAACCCAGGACTTTGGTTTAAAAAAAAAAAGGGAAATTTTAAAAAATGGCCAAAATGCCCTCCCATTAAACAAAAATACCCAGAATCACTATTTTCAAGCTAAAATGCCCAAAATCACTGTTCCAAAAAAAAATACCTATGACTTTTTTTAATACCAAAACTACCCTTCCCCTCATATTTATATAACTCTCCCACTTACTATGGGGTTTTAATGTAATTTTAGATAAATATGAGAGGTTTTTGGATATTTTACATTATAAATGCATTTTAATATTTATTTATTTATTTCAAACTTTTTCTAAAATATCAAAATTACCCTTCCCTTCATTTATATAACTCCCCTCACTCATGATGGGGGTTAAAATAATTTTAGATAAACATAAGGGGTTTTTGGATATTTTACATTATAAAGGCATTTTCATTTTTCAACTTTTAGAATTTTTAATTTCAGTTCCGTTTTTTCGAATTTCACCATTTTACGATATATCGATTCATATTTTTCAGATTTCTGAAGGATTTTCCATTTGTTGCCACTCTAGGGTTTTTCAACTTTTACAATTCGAATTTCAGTTCCGTTTTTTCGGATTTCATCGTTTTACGAGATATCGATTCATATTTTTCAGATTTCCGAAGGATTTTTCGTTTGTTGCCATTCTAGGGTTTTTCAACTTTTAGAATTCGAATTTTAGTTTCGTTTTTTCAGATTTCACCGTTTTACGAGATATCGACTCGTATTTTTCAGATTTCTGAAGGATTTTTCGATTGTTGCCATTCTAGGGTTTTTCAACTTTTAGAATTCGAATTTTAGTTCAGTTTTTTCGAATTTCACCGTTTGATGAGATATCGACTCGTATTTTTCAGATTTCTGAAGGATTTTCTGTTTGTTGCCATTATAGGGTTTTTCAACTTTTAGAATTTGAATTTCAGTTCCGTTTTTTCAGATTTCACTGTTTTACGAGATATCGACTCGTATTTTTCAGATTTCTGAAGGGTTTTTCGATTGTTGCCATTCTAGGGTTTTTCAACTTTTAGAATTCGAATTTTAATTCAGTTTTTTCGAATTTCACCGTTTGACGAGATATCGACTCGTATTTTTCAGATTTCTGAAGGATTTTTCGTTTGTTGCCATTCTAGGGTTTTTCAACTTTTAGAATTTGAATTTCAGTTCCGTTTTTTCAGATTTCACCGTTTTACGAGATATCGACCCGTATTTTTCAGATTTCTGAAGGATTTTTTGATTGTTGCCATTCTAGGGTTTTTCAACTTTTAGAATTCGAATTTCAGTTTCATTTTTTTGAATTTCACCGTTTTACGATATATCGACTCATATTTTTCAGATTTCTGAAGGATTTTTTTATTGTTGCCATTCTAGGGTTTTTCAACTTTTACAATTCGAATTTCAATTTTATTTTTTTGAATTTTATCGTTTTACGAGATATGAACTTGTATTTTTCAGATTTCTGAAGGATTATTGGATTTGGTATCAGGTTGTTAGATTTGGTGGATTCATGGGTATTGTGGACTTTGGTGACATGTCTTGCACGTGTAGAAAGTTTCAGCTTTCACGTATTTCGTGCAAGCATGCCATTGCCGTTGCACGACATATGAGACTGACGAATGTGCACGCATGGGTTCATCCATTCTTCCGCACTGACATTTACCGTGCAATATATCAGGAACCGATCAATCCTCTTGGAAATCAATGTGATTGGTTACACTTACCGGAAGACAGAGTTATATTGCCCCCCGTCCTCGATAGTCGTCGTCCAGGTCATCCATCCAATAGAAATCGACGTCCATCGCAAGGAGAAATTGTTACACCGAGGATTTGCAGTCGTTGCCATGAACCGGGGCATACACGAACCCAATGTAAATCCCCAGCACCGGTCCCGAGCTCTGCCCCCCAGTGTTCACATACAAAAGGCAAAGGAACGAGATCTTGACATATTTATACTCAATTTTGTTTTTTATATGATTCTTCATTGTTGTACTTCAGGTTTATGTAACCGATGTATTTTTATTATTGTTTTAAATGTGTAATTGTATTGTCATTTGATGAAATAAATTTAGTGTTACTTTATTTCAGTATTACTTTATTTTCTCTAATTGTTTCAATTGTGTAAATGTTTGAGTAATCATACGTTTTTATTGTTTTTTCATGATAAGATTATTTAAAAAATGAAATCAAATACGATACACATTCATATATAACCACAAATAAAGTATATCATACACATATGCACATACAATAAATATATACATCTAAACATAGGAATAACGCTAAATATATACATCAATATCATCATCCCCCTATGGCCTTGACAAGAAAACACGCTCGATGTCGTGATACTGCACCTTCGGACAACCACAAAAGTACGTAGATCTGATCCTATGTCCGGAGGAGAGAGGAATATATGAAGAAACATCGGTCCGACGGCTAAATGAAAGTCCTGTCACCAACGCAAACTTGAACGGGCTAAACCTCACATCAACCTCGTTAACCCTAAACCAAAACTCGTCTCTGGCAAAGGGTGGATGTAACTGTCGGAGAAAAAATGCATGAACCAATATCCCGCAGAATTTGGTTTCGGGTAAATGAAGGAAGGTCCCGAAACATGTCCTCTCAAATAGTCGCAGCTGTCGAGGGGTCAATGTAGAAGAAACCCGGGATAATGCAGTACGCTGTGCACGAGATATCGCATCTGCCCGGAAGTGTCTGGACTCGTCGAGAATGCGCAGCTCTGTGTCAACCCGTCTTCTTTTGCGAGAAATATCCTGTAACAATCACATAAAATTTGTTAGACATTCATAAACATAAATATGTAAACAAATGTATTAGTGAAAAAAACATAAAAAGATGAGAAATACCAAATAATTAAAAAGGAAATGACAAAACTTAACAAATAAGAACTGAAATTCGAGTTCTATACGTTCAACTGCCGTAGAATGTTAACAATCTAAAAAGTTATCATGAAATGACGAAAAATAGAAAAAACGAAACTGAAATTCAAATTGTGTAGGTTGAAATACCTTGAAGTGACGATAATCAGAAAATTGTTCGAAAATTTTGAAAATACGAATCAATATATCTTAAAATGGTTAAATTCGAAAAAACGGAACTGAAATTCGAATTCTATACGTTGAAATACCTGAAAGTAATGATAATCAGAAAATGGTTTGGGAATATTGAAAATATAAATCGATATATCCTAAAATGGTTAAATTCGAAAAAAAGAAACTGAAATTCAAATTCTATACCTTGAAATACCAGAAAGTAATGATAATCAAAAAATGGTTCGGGAATATTGAAAATACGAATTGATATATCCTAAAATGGTTAAATTCAAAAAAACGAAACTGAAATTCGAATTCTATACGTTGAAATACCTGAATGTGACGATAATCAGAAAATGGTTCGGGAATATTGAAAATACGAATCGATATATTGTAAAATGGTTCAATTCGAAAAAACGAAACTGAAATTCGAATTCTATACGTTGAAATACCTTAAAGTGACGATAACCGAAAAATGGTTTGGAAATCTTGAAAATACGAATTGATATATCATAAAATGGTGAAATTAGAAAAAACGGAACTGAAATTCGAATTCTATACGTTGAAATACCTTAAAGTGATGATAATCAGAAAATCGTCCGGATATCGTGAAAATACGAATCGATATATCCTAAAATGGTGAAATTCGAAAAAACGTAACTGAAATTCGAATTCTATACGCTGAAATACCTTAAAGTGACAATAATTGAAAAATCGTTCGGAGATCATGAAAATACGATTCGATATATCCTGAAATGGTGAAATTCGAAAAAATAGAGTTGAAATTCGAATTCTATACGTTGAAATACCTTAAAGTTACGATAATCAAAAAATCGTTCGAAACTCATGAAAGTACGAATTCATATATCCTAAGATGGTGAAATTCAGAAAAACGGAACTGAAATTCGAATTTTATACGTTGAAATACCTTAAAGTGACCATACTCGGAAAATCATTCGGAAATCGTCAAAATACGAATCGATATATCCTAAAATGGTGAAATTCAAAAAATGGAACTGAAATTCGAATTCTATACGCTGAAATACCTTAAAATGACGATAATTGAAAAATCGTTCGGAGATCATAAAAATACGATTCGATATATCCTGAAATGGTAAAATTCGGAAAAACAGAGCTAAAATTCGAACTCTATCAATTGAAATACTTATGAATGTCGCTAACCGAAAAATCATTTGAAAAATTGAAAAAATCGATTTGATATATCCTATAAATGAAAATATCGAAATATTAAGTTGAAATAACGTCGTTACATCGTAAATTGTGTCAAAAAGCACCAAAATTCGAAAACGGATATAAAATTCGAAAACTACACGATCGAAAACCGTGGATAAGAAAATTCGCAATTTAACCCCTCGTAAAAATTCTTTAATGATTTATTAGGTCCTAATCGGACTTAAATAAAGATTTTGTACACATAATTATTTTATTTATCAATAAGGCTAAAAGACTTATTCCCTCCCAAAGTTTGATGTATTAACAGAATCTGTTAGAAAAAATGATATATAAGTAAATTTATGTGCTTAAAAGTTGAGCTGCTGAAAAAGAGAAAAAAAAAAAAAGTCAAAAAGTATTTGTTTTGTCAGGAAACTGGCATGCAATTAATGTGGGTGTCTGGAAACAGAACAATATCCATAAAACCCCCTCTTTTGTAATGAGTCTTCCGACTCCCCAAGGTTTTAAAAAACCCACTTTACCCCCCAACTAGACTTGCAAAGGACGCTGCCGTGGGAAAATTCGTCCTGCCGTGGGAAATTTCGTTCCCACGGCAGACTGCCAATCCATTCGGCAGCCAATTTCGCTTCATTTTTGGTCGTTTCGACCTCCGATTTTTACATAAATCAACTCTACACATTGTATTACATAAAACCCCTCAATCAATTCAATAAAAACAACCAAAAATCCAAACATTTTAACCAATATTCAAAGCGTAAACCCTAAACTTTCAAACCCAAAATTCTCAATCAAATCTCAATTATATCAGCAATAAATTGATCCAAACAAAATTACGGGAGATATACTAACCTTCTTTGCCATTTACGGTTGTCGGAAAGCTTCAAAATCGACGGAAATGACCTTTGTCGTGGGATTGACGTGGGAGGAGGAAAACTTGTGGAATTTTTGTGGAAATGCACAGTAAAAACAGAACTTGCTGTGGGATTTTCGTGAAATTTTGGTGTGTTTATAAAGGGGGCAGTTTCGTAATTTGGCTTTTCCCACGACAACCTGCGAAATTTCAAATAAACCCGACGTGGGCTAAGAATTTCCCCGACACCCCAATGTGTTAAAAAAGCCAGTTTACCCCCCCCCCCCCCCCCCAAACCCATTGTCCATTCAACTGCCGTGGGAGAATTTGTCTTGCCGTGGGAAACTCCGTTCCCACGGCAGACTGCCGATCCATTCGGCAGCCAATTTCGGCCAATTTTTGGTCGTTTCGACCTCCGATTTTTTCATAAATCAAATCTACACATTGTATAACATAAAACCCCTCAATCAATTCAACAAAAAAAAACAAAAATTTAAACATTTTAAGCATTATTCAAACCGTAAACCCTAAAATTTCAAACCCAAAAATCTCAATCAAATCTCAATAATATGAGCAATAACTTGATCCAAACAAGATTACGGGAGATGTGATAACATTATTTTCCATTTTCGGTTGCCGAAAAGTAAGAAAATCGGCGGAAATGACGTTCACCGTGGGATTGCCGTGGGATGTGGAAAAAATTCGAATTTTCTTTGAATTGCACAGTGAAAATTTGATGTGTTTATATATGGGGGCAGTTTCGTCATTTCACAAAATATGGGCATTTTTGCTTTAACCTGAATTTTTTGGGCAATTTCGCTTAAAATCGGCGGAAATGACGTTCACCGTGGGATTGCCGTGGGATGTGGAAAAAATTCGAATTTTCTTTGAATTGCACAGTGAAAATTTGATGTGTTTATATATGGGGGCAGTTTCGTCATTTCACAAAATATGGGCATTTTTGCTTTAACCTGAATTTTTTGGGCAATTTCGCTTAGACCCCTTTAATTTTGCCTAGTTTTTAAAATTTCCCAAAAAAAAATTATAACGTGGTATAGATCCCTAAATTACTTAAAGTAAAGACTAATACATAATTTTAACAGCCCAAAAATATTTTTGGTTTTAGCTAAATTCTCTATCTTTATACTATTCACCCGATTTAACTCCAATCGGTCTAGTTTAATGGTTAATATGGGTTTTAACCTCTTTGAATTTGCCACTAGTTCTTGATCGCACCGGCCAGTCACAGATTTTAAAGTAGTGCTAAGAAAAATTCAACCGATTCTCCTTAGCATTGAGTATTAACCTTCTGGTAATGGAAGAGCATCAACAGTCCATGAGAAACTAAAAACTTTCTGAACAATTACAAAACAAATTCAGAATTCTTATAATAATTGTATTAACAAAAATAAAAACAGGGGTTGCAAAATTCGGAGTGGATAAATCATAACAAAATCTTTATGGCCAGACATAAAATCAAATAAATACACAACATGCACGATTTCTTTTACAATAACAGAAGTTGATAATTTCAATCCAAATCCATGGCACCGCCGCAGCATATTCAGAATTTTCGAGCTCACATATCCATTGGCACAGTTTCTAGCTGATGCAACCTCTGAGACTCAAGTTAAACACCTGAAGTAAAATGAAAAGAATGCATGAGATACATAGTAAGTTATTGGGACATCCATAATTATAGTTTTTAGTTGCATTCGAACTGAATCAGTTTTACTCGCTTTTGAGTTTGACTAGAATCAAGCCAAATTCCAGTTAAAGCTTCAATTTGGTTGCTCAACTCGAATCACCTTGTGAAGATATTGTTTATCTTGACACTATTTATCTAATCAGTGATATTACTCATCCCTTTAATAACTTTCAATAACATCTCTAACTAACTTGAATGAGATTACACTTGTACTTATCATTTAGGATTCGAACCGAGGTCGAGTCAACCTATGTTTGAAGTTTTGGCTTAGTTTGAATCTAACCCTAATAATCGCTAAGAAATAAACAGTGCATCAGCAATATGAACATTACCAGCAATAAACAGACTGAAAAATCTTGCAAAGTTTTTATATGGGTTTAGAATAAAACAATGCAGAAAAGACAGCTCCAAGGCCAACATTTATTTGTTATAATTTCTTTATATATGGGGTATAGGTGACTAAGCAAAACAGAGGTCCAACATGGTCATAAAACTCAAATCCTACAAGATCAAATCAGATTGCAGTCTGCAACTTCTGGTCTTCGCCTTCTTCAAGTACAGTCAGAACTTGGCGTGTAATTGAGCTAAACTTGAGTTTAAGTTTACGGTTAGTCAACTTAAGATTTCGAGCTCATAACTTGGCTTAAGAGGTAATTGATAAAATCTTATTATCTAACCATTAATATGAGAGATAATTAATAAATATACAAGTTTAGGGGTTCAAATGTAATTTTTTTAGTCAAACTCAAGTCAATTATTCTGAATTGAGCTTGAGCTTGAGCTTTGCTTTAATGTTATTAAATTGAGTTCAAGTCAAGCATTATTCGATTCGATTAGATTACACCCCTAGTCAAAACATTCTTGAAAAGTGTACATATGCACCATCCCAAGCAGCACAATAGCAGTCCATTAATTCATCCTAAATTTTATCTGGACCAAAAAGGGCAATAATAATAAAAGAACATAGCACAAGAAGAAAAAGATAGAATGAAACAGAAATCATGCACTGTGAACGCTTTGAACAGTTAGTGAAATTCCATGGCGAAAAAATTAGAAAGGTGATAACCTCTTCCGCCCGGTATCCATATTATGGTGAAGAACCAAGGCTCAAATTAAAGGTTGATTGAGAAGTGCAAACTAAACAGAGAACCTGGTTTTTTGCATGATACTCCTTAAAAGGTGTGTGTATATCATGGTTTTAATACTTAGACCAAGCCGATCGATTGGGCCAGTCCAATTGGGACCCTCATAGCTGGCCCCAAAACGGGATTAGCAGTTTGATCAGAGAGGACTGCAATCCAACCGCTATATCCTTCCCGGTTCACAGTTTGACCCCAATCAAACCTGGGTGTTGAAAACTGAATTTTTGTTTTTATTCTTTTTTTCAAATTTGGGACTCAAACTTGAGTCTTAGTCCTTGCATAAGGTGGGAAAAGCCATCAACACACATGGAAGTTTGGTTTATTGTTTTTTCTTAACCTACCTTTTGTATTTTATAAATAAAAAAATTAATTCCATATACTTAAATCTAGAACCTTATCTATCATTATAGTGTGTGCATTCTATAAGGCCAAATTTATTTTTGTATTAAAGCAATTCAAATTATACAATAATGTTCAATTATATAAAATTGTTTGAATATTATTTATAATATTTATTTAAACAGTTTACCACCATTAGTTGGACCAGACTGCCCCCTCACCAAATTGACGTCTAGTCCAGTTTTGAATAACATAGTGTGCGTATTTGTATGTGTGTGGGTATATATATGTACATAATTTTCTTTCCTCAATTGCATTGCGAATTTTCCTTCTAAAAACAGCAAACTATAAAACAAATTTTGATTACTTTCATCATGCAGGATCATCCTAAAATTTGAACCCAACTCAAATCTCAAAAATACCCGGACACATGTTCGTATGATAAACCATGGAAGATAAAATATTTACACAGAACATTACAGAGAATTTGTCACTGTCTCGGTTGTGCTATCAGAGGCTCTGGAGAACATATTTGAGTGCAGTCCAATTGTATCATAGCTACACAGAATAGTAGCACAGACATTAGTAAACAATGGATACTTTCCTACCTGATTCCAGTAAACTTTGAGATTGTCAACTAATTCACAAATTAGAATATGTAATGCCTAGATTGTTGCAATATTAGAAAGCAAAGTATCTTAGTTTCTAGTCTTGCAGAGAAGCACACATAAGTTTGGTTTCTATCACGTTTCTACTGTAATCATGGCATTGATTTAACGAAATCTGAACAATATATATAAGGAATTGTGCATATCACAACTATTCAAAAAACTAACTTGATTCTCACAACTTTCACACCACATTAACTAGATTGAGGAAAGTAAAATGAGCAGAAAATGGCCAACTTTTCAACACAATATAAGCAGAGACAACATTATTAAGTTACCCTTTGAAATATTCAGTCACATATCGTGAACTATTGTAAAAGATGAACCACATCAGCACAATCACCAAAATATCTATAAAAGTTTAGGAACTCAAAGATGCAATATCAAAAGAGCAACATTAGCAAAAACTTTTAAAAAGCGCTCACAAATCTCAACTAAATTTCTTTTATTTTGAGCAAACTGGATGATAAAAACAAAAGCAACGTGCATATTAATAAATTTATGAGACTTAAGTATAGATTGGGCTAAAATTAGGCAGGGGAATAAGCATATTATATCATTTAGAGAAGAATCAAATAAGAGGATACTGAAAAGATAACGCTCCCACCAATCCAACATGTAAAGTCCAAATGTGACATTATAGAGATAGATCTTGCGTTGAATCCAGTTCATTGCTCTCTTACCTACAAAAAAAAAAAAATGGTATATGTGAATCCACAATAGAAATAAAGCTAAGATAGGGATGAATTCGGCTAAATTGACAGAACCCAGATACTAGAACTATAAGATAAATAAAAAACCAACATTTGTTGACTGAGAATTGCGGAAGGCTCATAAGAAATTTTATCTTGATTACAGATACTGTTCAGCAATCACAAAGACAAATGATAACAATCTGAAATAAGGCTTTTTCTCTGAAAAAATTAATGAACATATGGCATCATTGCCAGATATGATAACAAATCTAGCACCAAATTATTTTTAATTTTAAGAATTACCAAGAAAATCTCCCTGAACCAGCTCAGTGAGCTTAAGCTTGACCCTGCATGCCATGCCCCACAAGAGCCAATAATATAAGAGAAACAGAAAACCCATTTAGCAAACAAAATGGCAATACAAATTAAATTTATGTGCACCAAGTTTAAATGGTAAAAAATAAAAACATTGATTTAAATATCTCATAAATCTACCCAACTGTGGTCAAAATACTAATTTTCGCGCAGAAAATGATAAATAAACGAATTAAAAATTTCAACTTTGATGTCTGATGATGTAATAAATCACAGTAAAATGTCTCCAAAACGTAACAAAATTTGTACAACTCAATGGGCATAAAAACCCTAAAATCTTCACAGAAATCAGGCAGATCTATCACATTAAGATTAATTTCCAAATTCCAGTCAGCTAAAACTACTAAAACCAACAGAGACACGTTCAAAGAGCAAGAATGAAATATTTTTAAAAAGAAGCTCGAACCCAGAAGCGAAACTGACCTATTCTGCAGAAAGTTTTCCCCTTTCTTTGTTACCCAGACAATTTGATTGAAAAAATTATGGTGGCCGATTTCGATTTGTTTATTTGTTTGGAAGGGCTGAACATGTAGAGATTTATTGGAAGATTGTTAATTACAATAAAGTCCCTATAGTTAGAATAATAATCTTAACTCCATGTTCGAACTAGATGAGGTGCCATTAAGAGAAAAAGATTCAAATAATGAACATGCTTTGACCCGAATCCGATGAAGAGGCCGGTATGGATAGTCCGACAAATGAATTGTTTAAATAAAAATTAAAATTAATATTCAAAATAATTTTGACTATTCAGTTTATATTATGTCAATTGACATGGTGTCGTCAGTCATTGGAAAAAAAAAAATTGCTAAATTTTATGTTGATACAACATAGAGGGGTAAAACATAAGCCGGTGAGTTTTAGCCAATTCGATCAAAGTTTATTACCAGTTCAAAGCTCCGATTGAGTTTAAAAAGTTTCTAAACCATATTGTCTCACAGTTTCCAATAAATTTTTTTTTTGGGACTTGAGATTTTGTAATAATACTTAATTTACTAACTTTTTTTTTTTATTAATACATTTATATATATTAAAATACGTATGTAATTTTAAATTAAAAATAATTTAATAATTAGATCATTCAATCATATTAAAACATATTATTTTATTAAAAATATATGTTTTTGAAAGAATCTTTAAGGGTCCGACACATGCAATTTACAATAATACGAATACATTTGTTTTCGAACACTCTCTAACTTAAGTTTGGTTTAAATAAAAAATAATTCGATTCAAATTTATTGTGCCAAAGTTAAAGATAACCTAAGTTCGATTTGACTTCTAAGTTCAAAGTTTGAAACTCGATTCGAATTTATAATTTAAATTACTAATTCGAGTTTACGACTCATTGACATAATCTGAATCAAATCGTGAGTCTAACTTAAACCAAACTAATCATCCACTTAGCTCACAAATATGAGCAAACCAAACTCTTTTATAATTCAATTTAACTTGGTTTAAAAAACGAGTTAACTTTTCTAATTTGAACTTAGCTCTAATTCAACCTAAACACATTTGAGTTGAACCGAATTAAGTTGAATTAAGTTGAGTTGGCTTTCGAGACATAGCCAACTTAGTCAGAGTCCAACCCTATGTATGATCAACCTATGTTAGATTTGACAGATGCACATACACTTTATCATATGAAGGAATTTCTATTATGATAGTCACAAAGGCAACAATGATATCTATCAAAGGTGAATTTTGAAAACATTTACAAGAATTGGAAAACTAATAATAGAACAATACAATTGACATGAACATTTCACATAGTTTACTTATACAAAACAATGCAATAAAGAATGCCCCAATATTTCTTTTCTTTTACTGATGAATTTCATACTGTAGACAAAAATGGATGAATGCAATCAGTTATAGGAACATTATTGAAACACCCTCTTGCAAGTGTAATCAAACAGTGACTGTAAAAGACTTGTCTGCCCTTTCTCATCCGGTACCTTAAGGAAGCGAGCAACTTTGCAGAATCCAACATGATATCTATGCAGAGATTCTTCATTTACTTCTGGATTCATCTCTTTGTTAGATGATTTTGGCCTCGTCAGAGCCCATTGCATTGCCCAAATGGCCAGGGGACGCATGTAACATATTGATCTGAATCTGCCATCAATAGTCCAAGCTTCCGGAGTTTGGAAGGAATAGCTACGGACAAAACAATAATGTATTAGTGAATCAGGAATAGATAGCACTGGAGGAGACAAATATCTTTGTAAATTATGTAGAAGTGTAGAGCTCCTATCAGAATCAACAGAAGATCATCCTAAAGGCAGTGACCTAAATATATAATCCATTAGATTGTTGAAACTACTAAGTTTTGTTGACATTTGATCAACTGAATGGTACAACGGCACATCCACTGACTTAGGTAAGTGATAAAATTTAAACAACCAAAAGCTGACGGGGAAATGAAATCTATATACAGAATCATATAGCTTAGTTGATAGACAATTAATTAGGCATAAAAGGGATCATACCCAAGTCCTTTTTCAGACCATGTTGATTCATAGATTCCACTGGCAGTTTGAAATCCCATATCAACCAAATCTTCATGGATCATAGTTGCAGCAACAGCATATGTGACACCAGACCATATTTCTCTCGACTGCAATGTTGTCATGTCAACTGTTCCATCAGGTAGCATCCCATTTACCGCCCCCCGTTTTCCGTCAAAGTTCTTCAAGACATTATAGTTAAAAACCATATCTAATGCACTTCTTGCTTTGTCTTCATCGACAATAGGTGAAAGACCACATGCTCGGGCATACCTACAACAGACACACACTTGTCGGTCCAAGTCCCTAGACATTTGAACAATTTTATCTACATAGCATAACTGTAAGTAATTATGGGGCAATGCTCATACATATCTGGTGAAAATGCTATCATATCAATTACTGTTTATATTGAAGTTAAAAGATTTTAATAAGGTTTGCGAGTATTTGACACTTGATATAAATGAATGTAAAGTCATATCAGTTGCAACACACCATTGTCCAGCCAATTGATCAGCTTGAATAGATGAACTTGTGCAGCTCCCACTATTGTCATAGTTGAAGTATGAACCATTCCACAATTTCTCATATACAGCTTTTGCTTTCTGAAATTTGCACCAAAAATAATCCTCAGAACCCTTGTCACCAACTTCATGTGCCAATGCTGATGCAGCCTGCAATGCTGCCACCCACAGCCCACCACTGTATGCACTCACACCAGAAACAGACCATGTATCATATGTCTGATCTGGGAAGCCGTCATTCTCAATCATCCCATCGCCGTCCCTATCAAATTGGTCCATATATGCCATCGCAACATAAACTGAGGGCCAAACAGCTTTTGCAAACTTCTTGTCTCCTGTGGCAACCACATCCCGGTAAACTTGGAGAACAAATTTTGGATTTAAGTCTTTCCATCGACATGTATCAAAAAGACAGTAGCCATTTACTTCAAACCAAGGGTCATCAGTCCCTATATCATGAGGAACAGCTCCAAGAACCTTTCTGAGGACCCACTGTCCATCATATATAACTTTCATCTTACTGGGATCATGCATCATTACTGCTGCTGCAAAGTCTCTCTGAATACTGAGTTGAAGTTTTGGAAATAACATGACTAGTGCAAAAGATGAGTAGAAATGAACATCATAGGTGTTCCACATGGGATATTCAATTCCTTCAAGATAAAGAAATTGGCCAATGTTTTCTTCACCTTCTTCAAGTAAATTTGTTCCTAAAGCGGAGTTTAGTGCAACTGGAGTGTGCAATTGCTGAAAAACTGAAGTCATCCTCTCAAGAATGTTTACAGCAGTATCATTATGATTGGGTAAATCAACAATTTTCTTCAAATCTGATGGTGACCTATCTAGGGAAAACTTCATACCACCAATGTGCACTAAACTATGAACAGGAGGCGAGCCATCTGCCAAAAGAATGTACAGTGAGTACATATTCATTCAGATGAGCCAACATTCAAAACAGTAGATTCCACATACCAGTCCAAATAGTGCCCCCGGAATTTAGGTAATAGAGCTCATTAAAGAGAGTGATGGGGTACCTACAAAGAACATTTGGAAAAAAAATTTAGAATCCTACAGTATGAGAAACTGCAAATAACAAATCCTAGCATACCATTCAGGAAGCCTCTTGTCTTCAAGAACCGGCCTCTGCCATGCTTCTATCTGTGATTCCCAATTGCCATGCTCTATGTTTAAGAAAAGACTAGTTAAAGGCCCTTAACAATTGAAAATGTGTTTCTGTGCCTATTAAGTACTAAATGGGACATGACAACCAAATTTAAAACCTATGTTACATATGCAATCTTGCTTCCAAATTTAAGTACTTCAAAGTAAAAAGAAACTACACGTTAGGAGAATAAAACTTGAAACGTTACCAAGAATAGCATCATGGGCTATACTTGCAGCTGCATCTCCA
Source organism: Mangifera indica (assembly GCF_011075055.1). NCBI lineage: Eukaryota > Viridiplantae > Streptophyta > Magnoliopsida > Sapindales > Anacardiaceae > Mangifera > Mangifera indica. Next base: position 791,362 of record NC_058148.1, read on the forward strand.
TGAGTACCATAGAATTTCGTGTAACGCCTGTAGATAAAGACTTTTTCAGGAGATGGTTAATATAAATTCCTGATATTTTTCAAGAACTATCCACCAACTTACCTATAATATGTCTTTCCACTCCAAAATTTGACTTCTGGGCAATCCCATGCCAATGAAAATGTAACGCTGCGCACTGCACCTGGTGGGACTTTCACAGAAGCTGCAATAGCTGCCCCAATAGATGATCCCCCTTCTGAAGGCTTTGATGTTTCAGTAGAATTAAGGCGATCAAAGGATCCATGCTATTACAATAGAAGAATGGATATTATTTTTTGTTGTAAATGATAATAAATAAACCATAACATCAATTTCCAAAGGAACAACCCCATCAAATCCAAGATAAGGATTCAGGAAATTTCTTCCACTAAGATGCACTTGTATACTATAGGAATGTCTCCCACCTCTTTTATTTCATGCCACATATCTTTTGCTGTTAAACCCTCAGAGTTTCCAGATATCACAAAACAAGGACACTCAGAGACATGGACATCATCAGTCTCTTGTGCCGCAATTGCAAAAGTCACTGGGGATTGGCCATTTGCACTCCTGTATTTGTAGATAACAGATGTTATTTATAGGATTTAAGACTTTTTTTCTCTTTATATCAGGAAAAGGAACTTACATGTGATGTAAAACCACTCCACATACACCATCCTCCATCCTATCAGGATCAATGATCATGTTAGTTCATATAAATCATAAGCATGATACATATACATATATATATTGAAAATCTCAGAGAAATGAACTTAAGGATTCATACTTTATTTTTGAGTTGTAGTGTTGACCAGTAAATTCTGAAGCTCCTCCGACAGAATTCTGCATACCAATACAAGTCAAACTCTTGCCAAAACTCCACATAATATGAGCTCACTTGCACATGCATGGACGAATCTCATAAATATGCATCGATCAAACAATAGACATGCAACAAAAAAATGATCAAGGGTTGAATACACCAAAAAAAAAAAAAAGGCTTACCGTCCATGTGAACAGCAAAGTGATGTCTGCACAAGTCTTTCCAGAATTATGTAGCTGAAGAAATGCAAAATCAACTGGTTACAACGGAAATATGTATCACATGTCCAACAAACTAATTTCAACTGATTACTTCCTACCGTGAAGGTAAAAACTGATACAGGGAAGCTGCTCTCTTTGTAGTTGTGGGGTATAATAGGAGAAATTTGGCGAGATACAATTCTAAGTTCAGGATCAGGTTCACCTGCATTTATGCATAGTAGAATGGTTTCAATGTCATGATGGCATTAACAATTCAGAAATATCTATTTCTCAATGTTAGATTACCTTCATATACAGTCCAAGCCCTTGGATACAAAGCATGATATGTCGAATTATTGCCCTTCAGATTCCAGTCCCAAGATCCAATCCCCGAAGCCATTGTTGTATGCCTGTTCATGTGCATGCTATGAGCTCAGTCTTCTTTTATTTATTTATTTTTTTCATATAGCTTTTCACTATCAGATTCGTGCATGGAGATAAAATTCTCTCCTGAATTATTAAAGAAAGCATTTTTTGTGAACAAAAAATTATCTAGGCCATGAAACGCTAGCTTACTTAAGCACCTCTGATGTCCTTTTGCAGAGTACAGTAGAATGTTTTTCACCATTTGAGCGTGAAACAAAAACCTTCAAGTTTTGCAACAAGCAATCAACAAAAGAGCATTAACAATATTTCAACAGAATTTTGTCTAGAAATCAAGGGTCCACTCAAATTCAGTAACTTTCAGCAACAACCAATCAACAAAAGAGCATTAACAATATTTCAACAGAATTTTGTCTAGAAATCAAGGGTCCACTCAAATTCAGTAACTTTCAGAAAATGAAACAATAAGGTGACAAAGTTGTAAGTCAGAATATAGGCCATTAAAAGATAGATACAATAAGGAGGAAGCGAAAAGAAACTCCCAGGATCCAGTTAAGGCCACATAGAGTCATGAGAGAACTTTATTGGTGCCTAGCCCTCACAAAGAAAGTAAAATTTTGAAAACAAATTTTATATGCAAATGACTAAGTTTTCAACTTCTTTCTCTTGCTATGGGCTTACAGAAAATTGATTTGCTGGAATCTGTTTATCTTCACAAATTCGAGGGAATAGTTGAAAGCGCTGAAATCCACCTTTGTAACTAGTTCCAATGCTTCCTCCACTGGAAATTGATTTTCATTTTGCAAAACAGAAGAAAGAAAAGGAATATTAGAGGAAGAACAAAATAAACAAGATTAGTTCAACAATTGATACAAAACTGTTGGATTTTCCCCACATTGGTTGGGAAAGCAGCTAGGTATTAGTGTATAAGTGTGAGGGAAAGTGTCACCCCTTGAATTAGCCTTTGAGGTGAGAGAGGTCTGATAACACTATCAAAGTCTGGTTGAAACAACTTCAATCAATCATCTAGGGTGAGAGGTTGACATGAAGGTCTAACCAATAGTCTATTGCTTTCTCTGGATGACTGATTGTGAGAAGTATTGAACTGATGGTGCAATGTGTAAGGAAGAGGTTAATGGATTATCCCACATTGATGTGACCCGTTGTTCTCTTAAGATGGTTGGTTGTGAGAAGTGTCAAACCAATAGCTCGGTGTGTAGAGGGAAGGTTGTTGAGTTGTTTTACATTAGTTGAAAAAAGGGCTAAGTGTTAGTATATAAGTGTGAAAGAAAACCTCACCCCTTGAACTAGCTTTTAGGGTAAGATAGACCCAATAACACATAACAAAAACAAATGAGTTATAGCTCTGAAGTATTACAAATAAAAATCGATACCATTTGATTGGTAATTTTATAGCTCTAAATATATATTATTAAGTATACATTAAATATGCTAGAATTTATTCAACTTCCCAAATACACATCTAATGTAACTACCTCAAACAAAAGAACGAAGCTAACAAAAGAGAAGAAAGAAAGAAAGAAAGAACTCTAATATTATGTTATGTGATGTGGTAAAAGATATGACATAAAGATGTAGAAAGGCTATTCATTATAACCATCCAATTAATAAACTAACATAGATAGTTGATTGCTTATGCTATGAAATGCCCTTGGGAAAACTGTAAATTGAGGGGGATTTAAGGAGAAAAATTTACCCAATTCCACCAAGGGGAATGCCTTGAGAAGATGTTACCGCGCGCTTCACAAATGGATTGATAAAAACTTGCTGCAAATGAAATCACGAGGAAGCCAATGCCATAAAAAGATTAGAAATTATGATAAGATAAGATTGTTCAAAGTTGTGATACACATAAAAGTAGACTTCAAAAAGGTACAAGATAGTTACCTTTCCTTTAGCAGTCTCTTCTCGGACATGCTGCAACATTCGAACACCAATGGGAGCCTATCCAAACAAAAGTAACTATCAACATCTTAACAGCACAATTTAGTTCCCAATTGTCCCATATTATCAATTGAAAATTCAGCTTTTGACTAATTCACTTTTGCATTGTGCAAAGAGCGAAAATAAAGCATGTGGATCATGAGTTCTACTTAAGCAATACATGCTATAAGCTCCATCGTTAAAGCATTTGATATCTATTTATATAACATACCATGTGAATTATCTCCTTCCAAGTCAATGAAAACAACGAAAGGGCGATCTCATCACCATTTAGTTTTCTCTTCCAAGTAAGGGATGGAGGTTTCATTGGGTTGACCTAGATACAAACAAAGAACAGGAAATTAGATATAAAGCATACTTCTGAAGCAATTGAAGTGATGTTGTCACCAATGTCCTTTAAAGGGAATGAATCAGAAGATGTTATCTCTACTCAAGAGCAACCGAAAGAAAAGAAATATGGGTTTTCTAATCTATAGTCATTACCTTATCAAACGATGAATCTGAGTGCACTTTCTCTCCTCCAAAAAAGCCATTCTCCACAATCTTTTCCTGAAACATCTTTCCTGTTGATGAAATAAAGATAAATCAAAGTAACAAAAACAGAATACACCTAACTGAATCCTGACTTCGCAAACAAAAAAGCCAACACTTAAGACAAATATCTAACCTTCCACAGCAGACTAGTCCAATAAGAAAAACATTCACCTACATCCTAAACACATTCAAAATTTCGATTTCAAAGCTCCCACTAAAACATACAATAAAATCTACTAAGATCAAACCCTTCTCTTCCCTCAAAACCCCTGAGTTCCATGAAAAAAAACTTAAAAATCCTAATTACATTATATGGGGTCACCTCCGACACAATTTTTCAATAAAACTAAAATGAAACAAAACATTACACATTATCACCTCTGCAAACCCAGAAAACATTAAACAAAAATAAAAATTCCACACTTTCATAGCACTAATATTGCAAAACTCATTCACATCTTGTCAACCAAACACACATACATGAAATTGGGTTGATTGCAATACTGAACTCAACAAAAACAAAAAATCATCACCACTTCAATACCGCCAAAATTTAAGAATTTCTAAGATCTAATCTTCTGTAGTGGGGTGTTCCTATCACAAGAACATTAACTCTCAAATCCTATAGAAGTTCAAATTTTCAATTCCGAATTTTCTACTAAATGAAAAGGAAGAAAAGTAATAAGATCAAAACCTCCCCCTATTCTGAATACAATGAAAATCAACTTAACCATCCTTGATTACATTCTAATGATTTAACTCCAATGCAATTGATAAAAAATGAACTCAAAAACTCTATGCAAATCATCAACACTTCAAATAAAAAAATTAAACAAAAATATTGAAATTCCACACTTTCATAGCATTGATATCACAAAACTCACTCGTTGCTAATCAACTAATCACAAATACATGAAATGGGTGAATTTCAATACAATTTCTCAACAAAACTGAACCCAACGCTACCACCACCACTTCAGGACCATAAAGAAAAATCTAAAAATTTCCACATTCACGAATTCATATCAATAATCTCACTCAATTCTCATCAACAAATCTCACATCAATTCATGCATGAACACCAAGCACACAGACATAGAAAAAACGCAACATACATGAACAACGTAAAAACCATTAAGAGCCTCAAACCCGGATTCATTTTCGACCCCTTTGAGGAATTCATGAGAAAATCTTTAAAAAAAAAAAAAATGGAACTTAACTCAATGCATTCGCATGGGGTTTCAATACATTGACCAAAAATTAATAAAAAAGGAAATTGAAGCAATCAAAATCTGTTAAAAGCATAATAAACAGAAAGAAAATGGAGGAACGGTAGAACTACAAACCTGAGAAGAAGAACGGGAAGATTTACAGTTATGATTGAAAGCGAAAACGGTGGACAGTCTGAAGAGAGAACTTACGCTCTGTCTGCAACATTTCAGTTGCAGATCTTCATAAAATTTATAATAACGACCCAGCATTTAAAAATAAAATAAATTATAATGAGATAATAACAATATTACAACTCTATGCTTGATTGGAAGATTTATAGATATTATCATATAATTAAATTTTAATTTAAAATTATTTAATTATATAATATATTAATTAAATATTTAAATTTAAATATATACAATTTTATTGTTTTCAAAAAAATGTGAGGAGAGATTGTTATACGTTGAAATGTTTGCAGAAAAAGTTTTATTAGTGGTATAATCTTTAATAATGCATGTCTTTATTTTATTTTAATATTTTTTTTGCCTTTATAAAATTAATTTTTCTATTACTTACTTTGAAGATATGGTTTCCTATTTATAACGTTAGGCACAAAACTGAATCCAAAAGCAAGACCAAATCGACCCAAAAAAAAAAAATTCTATTTTAAAATTATTATTTGGAATCTATTTTTATCAAGTGTTGTTGGAAAGCGCTTATCAACTTTAATGCAATTTAAGATGAAGTGTACGCCTCATCTTCCAGCTGACTTAAGGACAAAGATGAAGAACTTGCAAGGGTTGTATTCAAGTTGAATAGTCTCCGAACATGGTTTGCTTGAGTTCAATTTGAGTTTTTTATAATAAATTCGAATTAAATTTGAGTTAATAAGAAATGTCATCAATTAGATTAATAGATTTATTGGTACAATAAATAGTATTACTACATGATAAACAAAATCATCAGAGGAGGATTTGAGTCGAATTTAATAGAGTTGTTGAACTGAAACTTTAGCTCAAATTGAATTAAACATCAATTCGAACTAAATTAGTTTGGCTTGAGTTTGCAAAGATCTTTGAATGTAAGAAATTGATTAGGAGTGTGTATAGTCTGATTTGATACAGTTTAAAAGTTTTCAAACCAAACTAAAAAAAAAAAATTGTTCAGAACATTTTCAAATCAAACCAAACTATTTAAGATTTTAAACCAAACTGAAAAAAATATAATTTTATTTGATATAGAGTACAATTTAAATATATTAAAAATCATTCAATTTTAAATATTTCATACTTAATAAATAATAATTTAATTATAGTTATTTATAACATAAAATAAATACGGTTTAATTCAATTTGAACTAAAATATTTGGGAAAGCATTAGTAAAGCATGAAAGAACGATTTGAGCAGAACTTGAAGAAGGTGGTGAGATGGAAGATGAGTACTTTGGCAGAAGCAACTAATCTATAAAACCCCATTAGTAAACTCATACCCCCTAACTTTTAAAAATCCAAATACCCACTCATCTTTTAATTTCAATTGTTTCTATCAAGGGTAAATTTGTTATTTAGAGAATTTATCTAAAAGATATAAAAATTATCTCCTTTTTTCTACCTTAATTTTGAAAACTAACAATTCTCTCTTACTTTAGTTTTAAAAGTTATTTTTCCAGGTTTACAAAATTCACATTTGTCCCCCATTTTTAAGGTTTCATATTTATATTTTTGAAACCTTACAATATATTTTTTATTCTTATGACCGCCACCCATACTTTTAAACCTTCACTTCCCTTTCTTTTCCTTGGTTAGGCCTCACTTTCTAGCGTCATTCTTCGTTCCATTGATGCACCATAAACTCTTGAATCAGCGGATAAACAACAAAAGCCAAACATGAGCCAATGTTGACTGAATTAGTGCGAAATATACTTAGGGCTTTGGCTTCGTTAGCAAATTTGTGTCATCGTCAACCACTCCTTCAGTTATCGATGATGGCGCAATATCTCCTTCCTCTAATTCGTCAAATTGAAGAAAGATATTGTTGAATCAAAGTGTTGATGGCCGAAATCGAACGAGATCTCTTGCTTGATTTTGGCTAAAATTTTGTGCTTAATGGGATATAAATAGGAAGAAGGCAAAGGAGATGTTACAATGCCTTAGTCTCGGTTGTTGAAAACAGAAGGAGAAGGACGTCAATAGTGATCTAAAAGTTGAAGCTAAAAAGGGGTGAAACTAAAATTTTTCAAAAGGTTGGGGACGCAGAAACCATCATACACAGGTGTGTAGATCAACCAAACTTAGCCAAATCTCAATCAATTAACAAGAAAAGATGATTTTGCCCTTCCCTACATCACACAAGGGTGTGTAGCCGCCCCACATAGTCGTGTGTCACCTATTTCCTACATATTAATAACTCAAACATAAAGGCACACATACAAAGCCAAAAGACAAGTATACCCCTAAACATACCTGCAGTTGTTACATTATCTCTGTGGCTTTGATTCAAATAAAATTAGGTAACTGTTCAGAGATTGTGAAATATATTTTTAAAACAATGAATCATATGTCCACATGTTTTTAATTGGGGTTTGATTTCTTCTGAGCTTGGATAAAACAAAATGAGTTTCAACTAAGGATTGGGTCATTTCATAAAACAAGTCAATTCAAGTTAATCTAAACATTTGTGTGAGTTTGAATCGACTCTAATCAAATTCAAAGTAAAATTATTTTTAAGTCAAGTTTGAGTTTCAGCTCAATGATTTCAAATTGATTCTTTTGGATTTAAAACTATTTCAAGTTAGGTTTTGTAAGCCTAATTTTGTTTTACTATCATTTTGACATATGGTTAGACTGTGACCTAGAAACGATTTATTATTTCTCTTATGAATAGAAATCTTTGCAAAGTTTTTCTTTGGATAAAATATTAATACATAAAAACATAATTATTTTGTATGAATAATGTAACAATTTATTAGAAAATACAATTATCGTAACTAAAGAGGTAAGAATTTGAAATAATATTAAATCTAGGATGAATTTGAATAAATCATTTGCATTCTTTCTCTTTACTATTTGTGTGTGTTTGTTTATTTCATTGATTCACATACACTATCTCATTCCTTCAAATTGAAATCTGTACAATTGAAATTAGGATTGGATTCAAACTTAGTTAGCTTGAGTTTGTTTGCCAACTTAACTCGAACAAGCCTAAAACGAACTTGTTTAAGCTGAACTTGAGCCAAAAGGTTTTATATTTTTTAGCTCAAACTCAAACTCAAGCTTAAGAAGTGTTCGGCTAGCCAAACTTATGAGTTTGGAAAAGTTCGATTTGAATACACTAAAATGATATCATTTTGACCAATACTCATCAAAAAATTATTATTTTTGTCAATTTTGGCTCAGTTACAATACCAAGTTGAACTTGAGTTTAACTCTCTCAAGTCAAACTAAACTCGAACTGGTTTGAGGGAAATTCTTCAAGCTCGACTCTATTTTATTCTCATTGATAGGAACCCAACTCAAAATTGTTAATATAGAAAGAAATAGTTGGTAACAAAAGGTGTCAATTCCTCCCAAAGGCAAATAGAAATGTTTTTACCCTTCCAATAAGCCAAATGTTGCCTAAATAACCCAAATAACAATAATCTCCTCCTCTCTTTCAATACTCACTCCTCTTTTTATATAACTCATTGAATATTATCCTAATCTTATCGTAATATTGAATATCTTATGTTAATCAAATCATTATTATTTATTATAATTAAGTTCTAACATTACCTACCCCTAAAAAACCACCTTGTCCTCAAGGTGTGATAATTTTGAGTCTTTTTTTTTTTTAATCTCTTCCTAGCCAGTTTAAAAAAATCTTTCCCATTTTACCAATTCAATTATAGCCAGTGGTTGAAAAAGTTAACTTTATGTGCGTTATTGCCAAAAACACTATTCTGACATTGTTCATCGCATATATGTCAAATCACAACCTTGGAACTTTTTTCTCGCAAAATTCAATAACATCCACTACAAAACTCCTACTCTAACCTTGATCTTGTTGTCTTTGTTGTCAAGCACAGGTTTTTTTGTGACTTCCTTTTCTTCCTCCTTAGATAGCAACAATGGTGGCTTAACTTCGATCTTATTGTCTTCTTTCTTGATCACCTCCCTTTCCATGATTTCTTTCATAGACGACGACGATGGTAACAACTCCTTCAATTCCTTCATGCACTATTTTAGTCCAATGTATTCAAATGAGCAATTATGGTGTCCAACTTATTCATCACCTTTTCTAAAATCTGCAGATCAATGTTTTTATTTACCACTTTGATAGAAACCTAACTAAAATGTTATTAATATAGGAAGAAATAATATTGGCAAAAAAATGTGTCAACTACTTCCAAAGGAAAATAGAGATGTTTTTTCCCTCCCAATCAACCAAAGGCTACCTAAATAACAATAATCAAGAATTGAAAAATCAAATTGGATCAGTTAGATCGTGAACTGATACTGTAGATAGTTGGTGTGAAGTGCAAAACCGTTTAAGAATAAAAAATAGGTTAAACCGCAAGTGAATTGTCGATTCAAACCTGGTTTGGGGTCTAACCCGATTTAGGCAATTCGCTATTTAGTTTTTTTATATAAAAGTTAAAAGTTTTCTTTTTTTTTTTTTTTGTTCTTCCATGTTGTGCAAATGTTTTGGTTGCTAACAACTTTTTCTAACTTCATGACAATGGTTGGAAGACATGTCGATGATGACTACAATTGATGATAACAACAAAATCGACAGGTATTGGTTTCAATCGTAGGCTCACACGATAACAGATATTAACGACTATATTTGTTGTTGTTGTCGACGAATTTATAAGCTAAGAGAGCGACTAACAGTGATGAATTCTCATTGCTGCTATGACTGATGATTGTACTTCAACGATAACGATGAAAGGTTGGTCTTTGTAAGGCTTTTTAACCTTGATTTAATTTTTTTTTGTTTGAACACATTTACTGATAGTCTAAAATATGAATCCTGATACAGTAACATTGGCTTTTTATATTTGTTTTCTTTTGGCCAATAAGTGTAACAGTAGGTTTTTTATATTTATTTTCTTTTGATTAATTGGTGCACAACAAGTTAGTAACATCATCTTTATTTGTTTTCGCAACTTAATATGTTTTGGCTCTTAGTGTTTAATAATAGGTCAATTTGTGTTATGACTTTTGGTTCTTAATAATAGGTCAATTTGTTATTGTTAATTTATAATTTTATGGTATGAATTTGTAATTTTATTATGTATCTGTATTAGATGTTTGGATATACTTCATTCATAATGTGGTTGATTTCCAAGAATTTGGAAGTTGAATATCAATATTTTGTGACACCCTTTATATATATATTTTGGTTTATTTTATATATATATATATATATATATATATATAAAACAAACCAATATATGACAATCTTTTTCTTGCAAGCCAGAGTAGTAATCAATCAAATTACGAATATTGTTGTTTATTACAAATGTATGGAGTTATGTATGTTTGAATAATAAACTTGATAATGAGTTTTTTAGTCTCTAACTTTCACATTATGAATATTATTGTTATTAAATTTAAAAATTAAAAGTGATACTTTAAAAACCTAATTATATTATTATGATAAAGATATACACATTTATTTGCATAAGTAGTATTTATTGTTTACTTTATTGTTCATATACATAGAAATTCTATTTCGTGTTTCAAACATAACAGATACAAATTATAAAAATTTTCTATTCCTAATGCTTAGTAATATGTGTGTGTGTGTGTGTGTGTGTGTTATGTGTAAATGTTGGAAACATTTAACGTCATGTCAAATTCAATTATGTAAAATACTGTAAACATAAATTGGCATACCTGACTCTGCATTTTGCTTTCTGGATAATTCAAATACGTTGTAAGGCATTGACTTGTGTCGTTTCCACAACTCTGTTTGCACACTGTTACATTCCTTTTTAGGAGACATGATCTCTCTGTATTTTTGGTTCCTAAGGAGAAGAAGAAGAGAATTTTTTCTTTGGAAAAATAAAATGTGTAATTCTTATATTGGGAAGGTAATTTGGACATTTAAATAAAAGTTCAATTGCCACCACACCAACTGTCATTTGGCAGTTAAACAAACCAGGTTGAGTCAACCTATCGTAGGTAGACTCGAACCCAATATCTCCCACTCACATATGATGGAAGATCCAAACCAAAAACTTATCCACATAAATCATATACAATAGTACATTTTATACTCGTAAATATGTCAAGTGACCTCATGAGCAACTTGCACTTAAAAGCTAAATACTATACATCTGTTAGAAATAACATAATCGTTTCAACCCAAATGAAAAATGTAATAATAAAGCATTAGGCTCACAATACCTCAGACTTACTCGATAACACTAGCTCTTATTAATCCTTCATTTATCATTGTGTTATTTTTTTATGTATCCATAATCAAGTCCATTCTCTTAAATGGGTGACATGATCAGTCAGCCAATAGACACATGTAATATATAAGTCTTCCTCTTCTATTCGAAATTCTCAATTTAAATTTATTTGTTTTTTTAGTCATATTTCATAGTAAAAATCAAACAATAGTAAAGAGTCAAAGGATACCAACATAAAATAATCCTTATAAAGTCACACATGGTAAAAGAACATGGATTCATCATTTCACTACTTCAACTAGTAGTCTTTCTTATGCACACATAGTATGAATTATGTACTACAGTATGTATTTTTTCAAATATCATTCTCAACACTGTACAAATCTTAGTTTAATCACTACACCCTATGTCTAACCTAAGTTTTTAATCATCTTCATACTTGCAAGTATTTATCCATATTAAGAACTTACATCTAGTGTTCACAAGTTACTTAGACGTGGGGAATCTAAATCGGTCATTTTCAAATGTATCTATCTATAATCTAATCTTCATCGATCATCAAGTCGACATGTTAATTTCGATAAATCTTTTCTCGAGAAATTTGTCTCATATTGACACGTTCCTTTAATGCCACTTTTCCTAAAAATAATGTCTCACCTTTGCTCACTCTCTCAACGCCAAAATGATTGCTTATGTGAGTGAGCCAATATCTAACTTGTGTGAGATTGTAATTTCGTTGATCTAAAAACGATGTGTGTGCAGTGAAAACCCAATAATTTTGAGATACAAGTTCAAAACAAAATAAACTTGAATTCATGGTTTTCGATGTTATGTCACAAATACAATATATAATATAGGACTCCTAATTGTTTTGATTATGTCAAAACTAAATTTAATATTGATATTTAATAATTATTGAACTAACAAAGTCCATAGCATAAAGTTCCAATGACCAAAAGGTGGGCGAAATGCAATTGTATAATTTTTTAGGTTAAGGACGTTGGTCGTCCCCATATGTAGGATGCCCACCCAATTAAGACGCCAATCCCATGCCTGTTATCAATAGTCTAGAGCTCTTAGGAATGTTTTCTAAATATAAATGACGTATTTCCTAAATCAAGACACGTTTATCCTTTATTGAATGATGACCATGGAATGTTCTTTCCCTATCTAATGCATTAACAAGCATAATTGGGATGTTTAACAAATTCAGCACATTGGGATGCCCATCCCTTGTCCATCCTCTCATGATTGATGTTTTCTAGAATTTTAAGGAGCAAGGTAGGGTGCCTATCCCAAAAAAAGGGGCGTTTGTCCCTTGAGTGGCATATTTTAAGAATTTGACCATTAGACAACTATTTCATAGCTGTCAAAGTAAGGATGTGTAAGAAGATGTTCATCTCTCATAAGAGGCGCTTATCTTATCATGTTTTTTCAATGTTAAAACATTCTTTTCACAAGTCATCAACTAGTAAAATCATTCTAATGGATCTTTTAAGTCTCAAGGCTATATAAGCAAGTTGGACCAAAGTCAAAAAGGTTAAAGAACATATCTAAAGCATTCAAGAATTCTTATCTCAATCTCTAAGCTCTTAATCTCTCTCTAGAAACCAAAATTCATATCTTTGAGAGAAACATTTGTACATATTATTAAAATCAACCTATTAGAGACATTCTACCTATAAATCTTCTTTCTAATTACACTTGGGTGAAATCTCATATCACTACTATAAAAGGATAAAATCCCGAGTAAACTAGTATAATCCAGAAGTGATTTGAGTGGATACTTCAAGCTAGTTGCTTGAAGAAGTAGACATAGGAGGCTTGGGACAAAAAACTTCGAACCACTCTAAATTCCTAAATATTTTCTAAACTCTTACCTCTTTACTTTATGTTTTGATTGTTTATTTGTTATTGTTATGGAATCTTGAGTCAAGAAATCAAGTTTGGAAAATTTTGTGTTTAATTTTTTATTAATCCTATTCACCCTCCTCGTAGGATTAATTGGCCATTAGGGATTTGTCATGTAAGCTCAATAACTTATCAAACATAATCTACACAATCCAAGAAATTTAATATGTGTAAAATATACTTTTCTTAGAACAATCTTGGTCAGAGGATTAATGATCATACAATGCGTAGAATTATATTATAGCTCATTTCTCTCTTGGAAATGATGTCTCTTAGAACATTTTGTCCAATGTTGACATGTTTGGTTATCCTATAATACTCAAGATCATTTATTTCAACAGACAACTATTGCTCTGATAATATAGTCCTATTTACCCAGATATACGAAAAATCTTTTTAATTGAAACAGTTTCTTACATAATTACTGAACAGGGTATATATTTGACCTCCGTTATGGATAGGGCTACACATATTTATTTCTTATCGCTCTAAGATATAACCCTTTTGGAGTAAGAAAACCAAAATTTGATTGCATTAGTCTAAGTAACTTTCCCAATTGGAATTTAAATAATTAATCAAATGCAAATTTGATCTTTAATCATGTAAACAATAATTCATAGAGCCTTTTAAAAGTATATCAATATTCAATAAACAGTCTTTCAATGCTCTTTTTAATATTGACTAACTAACCTGACAACAAAAACAAAAGTCTGGGCATGTACACACCGTAACATACATAATACATCTAATGACATGTGAATAGGTAACTATTGACATTTCTTTACTTCCATATTAAATTTTGGGACAAATCTATTAGCTTAATAATTCATCATTTGACACAAGAGTATCAATAAGTTCACAGTTTATCATATTAGATTATTTTATAATCTTTTGAATATTATGCTGTTATAACAGAGTCAAAAGTTTTTTTGAACAATCCCTCTATATTTTAATCCCCAATATATAATCTACTTACCCACATCCTTTGATAATCATCACTTACTTCAAATCATTTGTAGTGATCTAAACATTATCATACACATAGATATAATTGCAAATTTATCATCAGACTTTGTCACATAAACATAATGGTCTTGATTACTCATTTTAAAGTCATAAGGTATTAATTTTTATAAAATTTTAAGTACCAGTGTCTGGATGATAGTTTTAGATCATATAACATTATTAAAGCTTACACACTTTACGCTTCAAACTTATAACAACGAGATCTATATCTCATTTCATACAGATTTTTTTGTCAAGTTATCCACTAAAAAAAGTTGTCTTGATATTCATCTAATGCAATTTTAAATTCAAATATGTTACTCAGTTAGAATCAAACATATTGAAGTAAATCTTATAAATGGCAAAAACGTTCTTCTTCACATTCTATACCTACTTATTGGGTATAGTTATTTGCTATAAAATGAAATTATATTTATTTATTAAGTCATCCATCGTATGATTAATTCAAGGAATCTATTTATTCCCAATAGATTTCCAAACCAACGATAAGTCAACCAAAACCTAAAATTGGTTTGTTTCTATGTAATTTATCTCTTATTCTAATACATCTTACCAATTTTCCTTATCAGGGGATCAGACAACGTTTTTTATGATTTCAGATTTTTCATCATCTTAAGGAATGGATATGAAAATCTTATTTTCAATTCAAAACGTCACTAGAGTACTTTTAGAAATCTGCTTCTATGCAATTAAGGTCATTGCTTACACAATCCAAAATAGATTGAAGTTTAATCTCGATACTCTCACTAGGTTAAGATGGATGAAGCAAGCAATTGAGAATCATTGCTCCCATTATCCAAAATATGTTGGAGCTTAATTCAAAACATTTTTTTTTTATGATTTTAGGTTCTTTATTATCTTGAGAAGTGGATATAAAAATTTTGTTTTCAATTCAAAACATCACAAAAGTACTTTCAAATGTCCACTCTAACGTGGTTGAGAATCATTACCTTTACTATCTGAAATAGATTGAAGTTTAATCTCAATGTTTCTATCAAGTTAAAATGGATAAAACAAGCAATTGAGAATTATTGTTGTCTCCATCCAAAATAGGTTGGAGCTTAATTGCATTTGTTCTCATTGTTTGGAATAAGTATAGGTATTATCTCTTAGGACTCAATTAATGATCGTTGAGATGTACCTATCTTCATTTTTTTCTCATCTTATACATATGAAACATTTATCAACATCATCTCTTGATACATTTTCAGTTAATCTTTCAACAGAATCCTCTCTAATGAACACATATCCTTTGGAATGTCCAGCGTATCTAATAAAGATATATTTTTTTCTTCGTAGTCCTAGTTTTTCAAACTCATGGGAAAATTTATAAATAAACACTGCTAACCACTAAGGTTGCAATCAATTAACTTAAGTTTTCTACTTAACTATAACTCATAAGGAGTGAAAACAACTAATTTAGTGGGTATTCGACTATGTACATAGGCAACAATTAATGTTATATCATCATAGAATGGTGCTAATGTTTTGCTTACGTCATCATTAACTTAACCATTTTTAACAGAATTTAATTTCTCTTCTTTGCTACACTATTTTGTTGCGAAGTTCTTGGAATTATTACTGATCATATTATTACTTTTTCATTACTCAATTCCTCAAACTTTTCAAATAAATACTCAAAACTTCAATCATTTCTTAAAACTCTTATCCATTTTTGTCTAATTGATTCTCAACCTTAATTATATGTAGTGTTTAAAGCATTCTATTACTTTTGACTCATAGGAGATTAAGTAGATAAAATCGAATTGAGTATAATCATCAACACAAGTAATGAAATATGAGAGACCTTATTAAATTTTACATTTATAAGAAACGCATATACCTAAGTATATGTCACTCTTATACTATATCATTATTCACGAAACTGGTCAAGATATCACACGAAGTAAGTTTTGCTTTTTACAAGCATGATATGCAACCACATCACATTTGTGTAAGGCACCATTCAAGTTTCTATCCCTTAGTCAACTGCAACTCTACAATAACCTAATTTACAGCCTCCAAAGTCTTTTGCTCATCTAAGATATTATGCATTTCAAATGTCACCAGTTGAAATATCCTTATTCATTGTCATTCTCATTCAAATCAACCATTTATGTTTAAGGATGTTATGGTTAACTATATCACAGAGACATATATCAAACACAACTCAGTCAATGTCGTCAAATATACATCAATTATCACAATTATGTATGAAAATTTAAAATATCTCATATAATGTACATAATCGAAAATTTACTATGTTCCCAATCATCTTTCATGACTCAAATGTTTGATATTTTAAAATTTAATCTAATTGTATCAATATTAATTCTGGATGAAAATTTTACTAAGTTCTACCAATCTCATAATTCTCATATTTAACATATATAAAATATATGATACAATAAATGCATCATTTCTAATGATTAGGACCATTTCATTAACCTATATCATTCTCAAAATCATTTTATCCATGATAAAGTCTCTATGAAATTTGCTAAGTCAAATACCTCGCATTTCATTAATTTGATAATAATGTCAAAGTAGTGGATTTTCCCACATACATTACTATACGTCGCTCTTTAGCAAGCTATAATGTATCAACTCAATTCCAAAAGTTTTCGAATTTTTGTCTTGTATAAGATCATTAATTACAGAGCTAATAGTCATGCATGGATACAATTAGATTATGTACTATCTTTTTTCCAATTAAGAAAGTATATATAATCTTAGTATGCACCATTACATCATCAAATGATCACTTCACTTACTTAATGTGATGCTCCCTAGTCTACAAATTTGCATGAATTAGAAACATATGTTTTTGAAACATTGATATGCATTTTCAAAAGTCAAAATAAGGTATTACAGGTTGTTACACGTCGTAGGACCCAAAGAACACATTCCACATGTAGATATGAGCATTACACAACTACCACATGTCAAAAAATAGGCTTCAAACATCGAAAAGAGTTATTCATGTGTTTTCACTTGCCAAAATACAGTCTTACATGCCTTCACATGTCAAGTCAAAGTCACATGCTCCTCTATGCATTGAAGTAGTGCATGCATGTGCATTCACACATCAAGAGTGAGCCACAAGCACTGCCAAGAGCTGTGAGAAGTCTCTCATGCGTCGGGAAAGATCTCTCATGCACTTACACACGCTAAAGGATCGTTGTTTAACTATTGACTATAGTTGATTGATTGTTGTTGAAAGTTGACCAAGCAACTAACTCGGATAGGTGTTGACTTGTTCGAGTTAAACCTGGTTGACCTATTGACCAATGGGTTTGGGTAACCCATTGGCCAAACAAGTCTTTTCCTAACCTAATTGTGATTTGAATCGTAACATAAAGAACCCTAAATTTTTCGTTGTCAAATTTGCCATTTTCGATCATCGTCTGGTGACAAGACCATAAGGCTTTTAAAGCTCCTTGGTCGGTCATTCTTCTCGGACCCATGCAGCTTCCAACATCATTAGAATTCGATGATACGACAACGCAGCTTAGGTCTTAGTTTTCATTGATTTTGGACTATTTTTGACACCTTTTTTTAATCCAAAACATATAATACAATTCCAAGCAACTATCTAACACGTTTCCAATCATCAACTTCATGCAACAATGGTTGAATTTAATTCATGCCCAAAATCCAAATTTGATCAATCAAAAATCAAAATACATGATTTAATTCATAGAAAATATTACATATGCACAACCTAGACTCTAATACCAATGTTAGAAACATTTAATTTCATGCCAAATTCAATTTTATAAATACTATAAACATAAATTGGCGTACTCGCCTCTCTATTCTAGTTTTTAGATAATTCAAATACATTATCATTTCCACCAACCCATTTGCCCACATTCTGTATTCTTTTTTAGAAGACATGATCTCTTTATATTTTTAGTTTCTAGGGAGAAAAAGAAGAGAATTTTTTTCTGTAGAAAAATAAAGCACAAAATTCTTATGTTGGGGAGGTAGTCTGAATATTTAAATAAGAGTTCAACTGTCACCATATCAACTACCCTTTGATAGTTAAGCAAATTGAATCGAGTTGACCCATCATGTGTGGACCCAAGTGGTTTGTTATTGTGTCCAACAGATAGATAAAATAGAAGTACGTCATCATCAGGGGTTGAGGCTTCTTCGACACCATGTCGAGTGAAAGGTGATTTTGTTTAGGCACATGTTTATGAAAATATTGATAAGAATGGAAGGAAGATCTTGAATTGTATATATTGTAGTAAGACAATAAGAGGAAATAGTATATATAAAATGAAACAACATTTGGCTTAAAAAAAAAGGCAATGTAGGTCCATGCACTTAAGTTCCTCATAATGTTAGATATCAAATGATAAATGCATTAGATTAGGTTGTTGCAAAAAATAAAGAAAGATAAGATTTTTGTAGGCATGCAACTCTTTTTGGTGCTAGTGTACCTCCATTTGAGGGTGATATTGCAAGTGAAGAATTTAAAGGGTTGTCTCCTCCAATGAACATAAATGAAGGTAATACTAGGTTTTCTAGAAAAGAAAATAAATTGACGAATGATTAAAAAAGAACAAGACCAATTGGTGTTGGTGATTTTTTTGCTCCAAGGACTACTAATGGGTCTCAAGCTTCAATAAAGAGTGTTTTGGCTTAAAAAGAAGTCGAATAAAGAGTTGACATGACTGTTGCGAGGTTCTTATATAATGCTTACATCTGTCTTAATGCATTAAATTCTACTTATTTTCAACTTATGTTAGATGTCATAACTGCAATTGGGTCTCAATAGAAACAGCTGACATATTATGAAACACAGGTGAATTTGTTAAACGATTTAAAGAATGAAGTTCAATTACTTGTTGATAGTTACAAAAAAAATTGGAGAGATGTTAGTTGTACACTTATGGCTAATGGTTGGACAAACATTTCTAATATGACATTGATAAATTTTCTAGTGTATTGTCCAAAGGGATTTGTTTTATCAAATCAGTGGATGCATTTGATGTTGTAAAAGGGGCAGACACATTATTTGGATTGTTTGAGAAAATAGTATTACAGGTTGGGCCTAAGAGCATTGTCCATTTTGTGATTGATAATAAAGTTAATTATAAAGCAACTAGAAAATTATCAAAATATTACTTGGTCACCTTGTGTAGCACATTGTATTAATTTGATTTTGATAGATATTGGTGAAATGGATCACATTATCAAAATTTTCAAATGGTCATCTCTTGTAACAAAGTTTATTTATAATCATACATTACTGATTAGCTTAGTTGAGGAAGAGAGAAGGAAAGGGAGAAATTATACAACTTGGTACAACCCAGTTTGCTACAACTTTTATTGAATTACAAAGCCTTTTTTAACATAGGCATGACTTACAAGCGATGGTTTTTATTGATTCTAGAAATGCAAAAAGTAATGAGGACAAGGATGTTGTGACCATAATTCTGAATAATGGTTTTTAAAACGAAATGGTTATAATTGTAAAAGTTGTGGGATTATTGATATGTTTGCTTCATATTATGGACTCAAATGAGAGACCTTTATTGGGATATATCTATGATGGAATGTATAGAACTAGGTTGGGGATAAATAGATTGTTCAAGAATAAAAAGAAATTTTATAAACCTTATACTCAAATAATCAAGTAAAGGTGGGATAAGACATTGCGTCGTGTATTCATACAGCTACGTATTACTTGAATCCTCTCTTTCAATATGATCATGAATTTTTCTATACAAAACCAAAGGTATTGCAAGGTTTCCTAGATGTTGTTGAGAGTAAAACATATATGTTTAATATTAGTAAGACAACGTTAGTGGAAGAAAGTAAAATGTTTCATGATTGTGAGAGGAGTTTCTTACATCAGCTTGCTATTGAAGCATACAAAACCACGTGACCTGGTATAAATTTATGAAAGTTTATTACATCATTATTTACGTGTTATTTTGTATTAGATGAATTATGGAGAGTGTATGGATACAATACTCCCTATTTACAGAAGTTTGCAATTAAAATTCTTAGTCAAACTTCAACATCTTCAGGTTGTGAGCGTAATTGAAGTGTTTTTGAATAACACATACTAAGATAAGAAATATATTGGAGAATGTATGGATACAATACTCCTAATTTACAAAAGTTTGCAATTAAAATTCTTAGTCAAACTTCAACATCTTCAGGTTGTGAGTATAATTGAAGTGTTTTTGAATAACACATACTAAGATAAGAAATAGATTGGAACATCAACGTATAAATGATCTTGTTTTTATTTATTATAACTTATGGGTGCAAGATTATTAACACAAATGTCAATTATGCATAATTACATTTATGAATATGTTTATTGAGACTATTTTATCATGTTTATTGATTATTTACAACTTCACATATGATTGTACCCTACTTAATGGCTATTGGTATATTGCTCTTTAATCTTTTATTTTTTACTTCTTATCATTTTGGCTATTTAGGTTGTGTTACAAAAAATTAAATTTTGATCTAAATGATTATGAAAATATCGATGAAGTCGACTTTTGGATAATAGACGAGGAAGAGGAGTTTAGTGAACTTAATACAGATGAATTTAATCAAATGTTTTATGAAGAGGGATCTATTCCCATTAATAATAATCTATCAAATTATGATATGTCACATAATTTCCCAAGTAAAAACATTCTTTTGGCACTTGCATAGATATTTATACAATTGCATAAATAATTGATTTTTATGATAAAAGAAAATAAAATATTCAACTATAAATTTTATAGATAATGTTATTAATGACGATGGTGTAGAAGATGAACAAATAATGGAGGGTGTGACAAGAGTGATGATAAGATTTTTTACCATTAGTGATGATGAAAAATGACCAACTACTCATTTATTAAACTTTATGTTAAACGAATTATGTTTTTGATATGTTTTGTTAAATGCCAAATTGAATATTATTTTTTCAATAATGCTTATGTTAATTGGTTGGTGTTATATTTTATTTAATACATATACTAGATTTGTATTTTGTTTGGGTGTTCAATAATGCATATATTTGTTGAATTGAATTTATTTAATGTGTATGTTTTATTAATTGTAAAAATTGAAAAATATGCATAACATAAAATTTAGCGTGTATAGCACATATAATTATTAATTAAACATAATTTTTCCAGGTTTTTACATAAAATTGAAATTCTGATCCATCCAACTCGTCCAATCAGAACCAATACTCAAAATGGTTTTTATTATGATCTGATATTGAAAACCTTAACAATAATATGCTCTTCTCTTTCAATACTTACTCCCCTTTATATATAATCCCCTTAAATATTATCCTACTATCATTATCAAATATTATTCTAATCTTATATATAATTTTATAATTTTATTATAATATTAAATATTTTATCCTAAGATAATATCATTAATCAATCAATATTATTATCATTATTATGATTACCCTGGTCTAATATTATCTTAATTAATTAGTTTTTTATTATTATTATTTATTATAGTTAAAGTTCTAACACCCACCCTAGTTGAAATTACGTCCTGCTGCAACAACTTTATTTTGTTTTTTTAAGTATTTTGATGACGAAGCAAATCGTCTAAATTTTATATTGCAACAATCATATTCTAAGACATATACACGGGTCAAAAAGATGAATCTATTTAAGAAAAAAATTACAAAAAAAGACAAAAAATTGCATGACTTTTGATAGCCATGGCATGGTGGGTGTCACTACATAAAAAAATTTTGAGTAAGATTATATACATAAACAATGAGTATTACTTTGTGTATAAATATTGATATATCATTTTATAATTAGATATTATTTTATTTTTAATTTAAAATCACTCAATTTTATAACGATATATCATCATTAATACTCATTGTTAGTGTCCGTTATTCAAAAGTTATACCTTCACTCCAATAGTACTCCTTACAGAATGAAAGCCATCAGACCAAGTGAGGTCCCCAAAAACATGGTCGTGACCAGGAGAATGAGTAAAATTCGGCACAAGATCAAATGTGACCGCAAATTTTTTCTCATCGCCATATTTATCGAACTTGAGAGAAGTTGGCTCAACAGAGATGGAAATTCCAGGAGGTGCATTGAAGCTGACATTGTAAATTCCAGGTGAACCAACATTCTTGAGATGTCTGCTGTACAAAATTGGGCCATTGATTTTGGGAATTAAAATTGAAGGGTAATTGAAATCTTCCATTCTGAAGAATTCAGGGCATTTGTATGGCTTGTCTGAGATTGTGAAAGATCTAAGGAGACTGTCATTGTAGCCATGGGCACACAAATAGTTGAGGTAATTTTCAGGATTGAGGTTGTAAACAAGGCCAGGATCCAATGCTCTATTTGGATTCACAAGTCCAGCACCATATGAGATTGGGGTTGCCACAGTTGTGTCGTAGTCTAAAATTGGCTGTGAATTTCTAGTACTTGCAGTAGCTGCAAAATAACAAGTATAGCACAATTAGAAAGCATGTAGACACATGTTAGGGCCTGCGAAAATGCTATTGAATCTCTCTTACCCTAAGAGCTAGTTCAAGCAGTGAGGCTTTTATTACACATATAAACCGACACCTAATTTAATTTTGTGAGATACTCATCAATTGTTCCCTCAACAAGGCAAGCCAATTGGGACTAAAGCTGATGAGACCTCCCCTTCATTTGAGCCTCTCTCAATCAAGCAAGTCGATACCTACCTATCAGGAACCAGGCAAGGCTCGCTGAAACATCTCTCTCATTTGGGGCTCCTAAATAGTACAACCGAAGAGTAAAGGGCTTTTGAGGACATTCCCTTCATTTGAGCCTCTTGAACCGGTTGACGAAACCTCCTCTTCAAGGACTAGGGAGGTCAAACCACGCCCTTCGTTTGAGCCTCTTAAACAGATCCAACCAGAGTGTAAAGGTCTCCTGAGCTTCCTGAATGTGTCAAACCAGAGAGTAGGAAGCAACCTCCTCTCAACTAGGTCTTTGGCTGAATCAGCCCAACCGGAGAGTAAGTAGCAACCTATCTCTCCTACCGAAAAGCTAGTTCAAAGAATGAATCTTTCTTCACACTTACATACCCAAACCCAATTTGTTTCTCAACCAGTATGAGATACTCAACAGTTAGTGTTCATTGACACCACTTAAAAATAAATATAAATTTAAAAAAAAAAAAGGAAAAGATTTGTCTTACCAGTAGTCATTATTGCAGATCGAATAGCAGCAGGGCTCCAATCGGGGTGAACAGTTTTGACAAGCGCAGCAATGCCAGAAACATGAGGGCATGCCATTGAAGTACCAGATTGAGAAAGATAAGGAACAATGCGGTTATCATCTTCAAAATTAGTTGCTGCCTTTCCACCACTGTAAGCAGCAATTATATCCACTCCAGGTGCAATGACATCAGGCTAAAATAAAAAATAAAAATTTCAGAAACCATAAACACAAAAGAATAAAAGAGTACAAATGTAAATACATGCATATTATCATACGATTGAATGTTATTTTATCCTATTAGCATTTATGTCCAAATCAAATATTACTGAAAATAAAAAATAATAATAATAAACCTTGAGGATAGCTGCTTCAATTTTATTAGGTCCCCTTGATGAAAATGGAGCCATTGATGGAGCTGAGTTCTGATTAAATTCTGTCTTTACTTCACTTAATTTTGCAACTGGAGACCTGTAAAATTCGCTCATAAACACAACAAACGATTCCAAAGAATTCTGATAGTTGTTAAGAACTGCAGAGCCAAATGTCACATCAACTCACACCAAAAACTTATATTTTGTTAATGTGAGATTTAAGTCTTATATTGTTTAAACCAAATGATATAAATATAGGGAGATCCATATATTAAAAACTAAGTTTTGATATTAGAGAACAAAATGTCATATAAACCATACACCAGGAATTCATACTTTATAATATAAGATCCAAGTTTTATTCATTACACTTGAAATTCTAACAAATTCAAGTAAACAGAAAGAAAGATAAATACCTAGTAGATTTTATATAGGCAAATATAGAATCAGCATCTCTGGAGATGACTAGGGAAGCTGCGATAAGGTAAGGTTTGCTAACAGCTTCATATCCCAAGTTGTCACTGTTAGCCAAAATAACTCCAGCAGCTCCTGACATAGCAGCAAACTCGCTGTATTGAAAAGATGTAGCATCATCCCGAAGGCAAACCAAGATTTTTCCTTCAACTTTGGATCGATTCAGGAGGTCAGGGAAGCATGCAGAGCTGTAATACAATTTGATGATGAAGCAGATTGCAGGAAACTCTTTCAGAAATGAAAATTTTAGTGTAAGTTTATTTATACAAACGATGAGTATTAATATGTGCACTAATAATTAGGGTTAAACCCAAACTAAATTGGTTCAGTCTTGAAAACTGTCTCAGCTAGAATTCATTTAGGTTAAACACAAGCTGAGCTTGAACTAAGATGGTCAACTCATTTATAAAACCAATCTAAGCTCAAACTACAGGAATATGGTATAAAATTTACTTACGCTTCTTCAGCGGTTGCATTAGGAAGTCTAGCATCTGCTCCCGTAATCATTGGATAGAACTTATTAGGTTCCAAGCCTTCTTCTGAAAGGCTAAATCCCTGGAAAATCAGTCATGAGAAAATTGATAATATGAATTAGGATGTTGAAAATTCATAAAATAAATAAATAATACCCTGATGACTTTGTTGTTTCCAAGTGTAATATAATTGACAAACTCCCGGTTTGTATTGCTAGCACCAACAGTTAACATCCATGGTGCCACATTTGAAACGGTTGAAGGAGCGGGTCCAGAGTTTCCAGCAGCCGCCACCACCATAATCCCGTTCTTAACAGCATGAAAACACCCGATTGAAAGCGATTCTTGAATGTATTCATTGGGTGCTCCACCAAGTGACACAGAAAGAATATCAACACCATCACTGATTGCAGCTTCGATGCCCGCCATCAAATCTGCATCGAAGCACTCGCCTATGTCATCAATCGGGTCCCAACATACCTTATACGACGCCAAACGAGCTTTGGGCGCTCCACCTTTGGCGACGCCGGTGCCTTGGCCAAAAACGCTGACGTTGGGAACAAAGTTTCCACCGGCGGTTGATAGGGTGTGTGTGCCATGGCCGTTGTAGTCGCGACCAGTTATAACTTTTGTCGTGGGAACGTAAGTTGAATTGTGTCTGCGAGCGAATCTTCGAGCCATTTGAAGATAATTTCTGTTGTAATGCCTTACTCCGATCAACTTCCTGAGTTGAATCATATGATTACACGTTAATATTTGTATCCCTATCGATAGAAAGTTAAGAAGAAAGGAGAAAATACCTGTTGCATTTAATTCCATCTCTTTTGTTTGTATGACAGACTCCTCTCCATTTCGCTGGCACTGGACCCATTCCTTCATCACTGAAGCTCTGTGATTCTGGCCAAACGCCTTTTTTACCATTAACATGTAAAAGCAGGCTATTAACTCATGAGAAGCATACAACTACATGTATAAACATGCTAATCTCACGTGTGTGTGTGTATATAAAATTTAACATCCATAGGAAAACATAAGTACGTGTTTTAACTTATAAAACCTAAAATATCAAATCAAAAACAAGTTGGTCATTACCTTTATAATGGATTACATTGTTAGACCATGATATTATAAAGAGATTGTCCAAATCCAAATTGATTTGGTTCAAATAAGTCGATCTCAAGTTAAAGCTCTAACTTAACTTGAGATCAGCTTGTTTATTTATTCAATTACACGATTTATCTTGTTAGTGATATTATTCAGTCTATCAGTAGTTCTTCATTGATACTATATACTCATTTGAACAAATTTGAACTCAACATTATAGATTTGACTTAAAATCAAATCAATCTCAAGCTTGACTTAAATTGAATCCACCCTTATGATATTATTTATCTAGTTAACAATACTTCGATGAAATTGTATGCCAATTCAAGTTGGGTATCATAGTCTAAACTGAAGTCAACTCTGAGCTTTGGCTCAAATTTACCCCTATCCAAAAGATGTTCATTCAAATATCAAGTGAGTTATTACTGACTCATGTATATATTCAACCATAATATTTAAAGGATATGAAACTTACCATGGTCAAGGTTTCCTATAATTACATCTGCACCAAATTTGGCCTTCTTCCATGCAGAGTTTAAAGGGATGTCCAAGCCTCTCTCTAGTCCAAGAAAATCCCAAGAATTTGTAGTCTGAACTTTCTTTCCTTTACTCAAAAAAACCGATAGAACTTTTGGGTGGTCTACATTAAACATAAAAATTAAGGTAATTTATGAATCTACCAAAAACTGTGGATACTAACGGATATAAACAAAGTAACATATCATCTATTACTTACTCACATAATAACATATCGGTAAACACAGCAATAAATTGAACCAAACCTAATTTGGCACAGCCTATCATGCCAAAGGTTGTGTCATGACAGGTCTACTAAGAGACAAGTCTGCCTCAATACTATGGCTAGGGGCATAACCCATAGTCCCGTAAGTTATATCTTTGCGGGCTTTTTGATAGATCGGCATGCCAAAAGTTAAATTTTTTTTATAAACTTTTTAGTTTGTTTAATTGGCGTGTGGGACAAAGCAAGCCCTAACACAACCCATAATTTGGCGGTCATGCTTTTTAGCCTTGCAGCCGCATAATTCATTAACAAAACTACATATATTTATGGTGATTGATGTCATATTTTATTGGTATTTATTATAGTGTAAATAGCATCGCTCTTCTTAGGTATATATATCAGTCTATTAGTATATATTAGTGATAATATTGGAATCAGAAAGTATAGAAAATGAACTTCTTACTCCTAACTTTCAACACTTCTTCTTCGGCAAGGTTTGCAGCAAAGCCATTGATAAATCGGTTATAAGAGTAAAAGATTGAACTTTTCGCCTTCCTCAAACTGCTCTAGAGAAAAAAAATTAAATTAATAAAATTTTAATAAAATTGCATGCATTAACAATGAAATTAATTTATACACTAACGATGATATGTTAGAAAAAAATATAATATTCAATCATATAATGACACATCATTGTTAATGTATAAATTAATATTCATTATTAATACACATAATCTTACTAATAAAATTTACACCAATTATGAGTGAAAGCTTTTACCTTCCTAGGCATGATCCTAGAAGTTCTTGATGATACCTTATGGCCTTATCATGATTAACAGCAGTATTGTCAAAACGGTTGGGATATGATCCTAAATAAACTATGTAAGCCTGTATGAATGAAAAAAAATAAAAATGAAATTTAAAGTTTACAATGTAAGTTTTAAGATATATATATAACCACACACAAATCCATCCAACAAAAGTATGGGTGGTTTTGAGCCAATTCGAATCCATTATTTAGATCAAATAAGTTGAACTCGAATTAAAGTTTCAATTCGATAGATCAATTCGAGTTCAACTCATTTGTCTCTGTGTGATAATGTTCACCTCTTTAATGATAATTTTCACCTTGCCAACAGTACCATTCATCTCATATACAACTTTACGATGATATTGTACACCAATTTGAATAAATTTTAATTCAATTTGAATCCACTCTTAAGAAAAATACCAAAATCATCAGCAGCATCATCTTCACTACTAAAAATTAAGAATACAATCTAATGATGGAAAGCAAATCGGGGTTCTTTTTTTACAAGAAATTCTAGTTGGCAAAGTCTAACCACGTCTCTAGGTTAGAGCCCAATCAAGCATCATGCAACCTTGGCTCATGATTTATATTTTTGTCAAATCACACCAAAAAAATAAAAATAATCTTATGAATGAATTTTAAAATTTTTTTTTTTTTAATGATGAGAAACTTCACTTTACATAGTCTAATTATCCCTTTTAAACGAAGCCCAACCACCAATCCGATAAATCACAATTGAAAACCCATTTGCTTGAAGTTCCTCATGCATTGTATGGTTGTTAAGCATCATGCAACCTTTGCTCGTGATTGATATTTTTGTCAAATCACAAAAAAAGATGACCATCTTATGAACAAATTTTCAAGATTTTAGTTGTTAGAGGAGCCCCACTTTGCAAAGTCCGACCACCTCCTTGTGCATTCAAGTTCATTTATCAAGAGTGTAGAATTGAATCTAAATCTTCTAACTCCATTGCCTTAACCAACTATACCACCCATGACAGGTTCCAGATTCTTGCCATAACCTCAACTTAAGTTTTGATAATCAATATTATTAAAACAAGACTAAAATTTAAAACAAATTAGGTCACAAAAAAAAAAAAAAAAGGCTTGCCTGTTTTCCAGAGAAAGCTGGAGTCTGCAAAATGGAGAAGAAAGAGATGAATAACAGGAGAGAAAAGACAGAAGAAGAAAGCCTCATGGCTTCTTATTAATTTGAAACTGGTCAAAGATTTTTGCATTATGGCTATGCTTTATATTCTATTTTGGCTAATTTTTCGGAAGCAACCTTTTTTTTTTTTTTTCCCATTAATTTGAAATTAGATTCTGGTTGGGAGGAGCTGCATAATTCTAGAGACGTCTCCATTCAACTGCGATTTTTCATTTACAATGCTAATTCTTTTTTTGTCTATTCATTTACAATGCATAGTTCCTCTTTCATCCCTATCTTCACGGAATTCAAAATAGACATGGTTACAATGATAAGGTTGCAAAATGCTTGATTGGGCTCTAACCTAGAGACATGGTTAGACTTTGCCAACCAGAATTTCTTGTAAAAAAAAAAAAACCCCGATTTGCTTTCCATCATTAGGTTGTATTCTTAATTTTTCGTAGGGAAGATGATGATGTTGATGATTTGGGTATTTTTGTTAAGAGTGGATTCAAGTTGAATTTAAATTCATTTAAATTGGTATACAATATCATCGAAAAGTTGTAGATAAAATGAATGATACTGTTGGCAAGATGAAAATCATCATTAAAGAGGTGAACATTATCACAAAAAGACAAATAAGTTGAGCTCAAATTGAATTATCGAATTGAAATTTTAATTCAAGTTTAACTTGTTTGATCTAAATAAAGGATTTGAATTGGCTCAAAACCACCCATACTTTTGTTGGATGGATTTGTGTGTGGTTATATATATATCTTAAAACTTACATTGTAAACTTTAAATTTCATTTTTATTTTTTTTCATTCATACAGGCTTACATAGTTTATTTAGGATCATATCCCAACCGTTTTGACAATACTGCTGTTAATCATGATAAGGCCATAAGGTATCATCAAGAACTTCTAGGATCATGCCTAGGAAGGTAAAAGCTTTCACTCATAATTGGTGTAAATTTTATTAGTAAGATTATGTGTATTAATAATGAATATTAATTTATACATTAACAATGATGTGTCATTATATGATTGAATATTATATTTTTTTCTAACATGTCATCGTTAGTGTATAAATTAATTTCATTGTTAATGGATGCAATTTTATTAAAATTTTATTAATTTAATTTTGTTTCTCTAGAGCAGTTTGAGGAAGGCGAAAAGTTCAATCTTTTACTCTTATAACCGATTTATCAATGGCTTTGCTGCAAACCTTGTCGAAGAAGAAGTGTTGAAAGTCAGGAGTAAGAAGTTTATTTTCTATACTTTCTGATTCCAATATTATCACTAATAGGTACTAATAGACTGATATATATACCTAAGAAGAGCGATGATATATAATTTATGAAAATATTTGTTATACTTTCAATTATTTACCATAATATCATTACTATGATAATACTTAAATAGAAAAAATGGAAAAGATGAGAAAATTATTTATTATAGGTTGGAGGTGAGGAATCCTTGTAGTAGAAACGAGGAGAGGACATGCCCCACTCCATTGCATTGCATCCCTAATTGCAGTTAGGGGTCAACCATATAATGCTAGGATAAATTCATCATGAAAATTGTATTATTTACAATGACAACTTCAAATTTATCTATTCATTTTACAATATTAATTTGCATAACTATGCACAATATAATTAAAAACAAAAAAAACTTTTGGATATTCATAACATAATATTATTATTGTTATCAATGTTTTCAGAACTCAAATATAGCATTAACTCAGTGAAAGACCTAATCCAGATCAACTGACATTCATATCAATTGACAGATGGTCAAACTAATTAAAAATAACATTTAAAACAAGGCCAAACGACTATTTCCCACCCAAGGTTTGATGTTTTCTCAAATATCCCCCCTTTAACTATGGAAACACCAAATACCCACTCATAACCGGTTAGATTTAACAAAACCCTAACGCCTGAAAATTTTATTTCTTTTTGCCCCCCTAAACTTTAAAAACTAAAATTTTTCCTCACCCTAAGTTTTAAAAAATGGCAATTTCACCCTAGGGTTTGGTTTTGAAATCTCCGGCGACCGTTCCGACTCCATTGTCGACGACCTCTCCCTTCCGAAGCAACCTCTCCTTCCGGCGAATGGTTTCCTCCCATTTGGAGGCTCGATCGACGTCGGAGACGCCTTGGGAGACGAAGTTCTTCGTCTCCCCAGACGAAGACGAAGCCGTCGTCTTCGTCTGAGAAGACCGTCTTCCCAGACGAAGACAATCTTCGTCTTCGTCTGGGGAGACGAAGAACTTCGTCTTCCCTGACAAAGTTCTTTGTCTCCCAAGGCGTCTCCGACGTCGATCGAGCCTCCAAATGGGAGGAAACCATTCGCCGAAAGGAGAGGCTGCTTCGGGAGGGAGAGGTCGTCGGCAATGGAGCCGGAATGATCGCTGGAGATTTCAAAACCAAACCCTAAAGTGAAACTACCATTTTTAAAAACTTAGGCTAGTGGAAAATTTTAGTTTTTAAAGTTTAGGGGGGCAAAATTAGATTATATTTTAGTTTATTTTTAATATTATAGCAAAAATGACAATTTTACCCTTACCACCGTTAGGGTTTTGTTAAATCTAACCGGCCATGGGTGGATGTTTGGTGTTTTCATAGTTAAAATGTGAAAACTTGAGAGAACATCAAACCTTGGGTGGGAAATAGTTATTTGGCCTTAAAACAATATTCTTTATATAATCTTAAATATTAATCTAGATTACATTTTCTCAAAATGAGGTAACAATGGATCATGTTAAACTAATGAATGCAGCCCTTTAAACCCATGTGTTGGTCTAAGTTGACAACCCCCCATTTAGCGGACTTTTTTGTCAGATTGACTTGTCCAAACTTAGAGTCTAGAACACAATTTAAGACCCTTATGGCATTATCCCATGGGCCCTTAGCAAACCATTTATTTGCTTTTATAGGTAGGATCCATTAAATTATAATTTGTGAATATTTTTTTAATATTTAATTATTTTATTATTATTTAAAACAATTTAATATTTTTAGCAGGCTTAACATACCCTGCTTTTTTTCGTGCTGGCGATACCAAATTTCTTCAGTCGACTCGACCCTTTTGATATTTCTAGGTTTACTGGTTAAACATATGACATGTGTATCT